>NW_015549634.1:634450-641123 GCF_001515605.1 Sinocyclocheilus anshuiensis | reverse complement strand
CCAAAGACAAAAGAACTGATAAAAATGAGCTGTTATAGGAGCAATAGCCATGTGGGCAGCGCTGTGTCATGTGCCATAGCTGTGCACAAGCTGTTTGAGTCTCAGCTCCAGACTTATTTGTTCATTAATGACGTCATCACTTTCATCACATAAAAGTTGACTTTAAAAAAAAACAATCAGAAGTCGTTCAGCCCCTAGTTGCAACCTGGATTTTCCTCAGCTGTTTGGCATCTCAAACCAATCTAATCATGTGACCCGAGTACCTTCTTGATGACATCATTGAGGAAGATGATTTCCGTTAACTTCATGGTCAGATCATCCTCATTGGTGCCCGATTTGAGGTCGCTGACGACGGAGGGCCGGATGCAGAGGGGCGGCACTAACAGGCGTGTCAGGATGAGGTCAGCGGGTTTCCCGGATTCTGGATTCATCAGCAGAAGAGGAAAGTCCTCGTTTGGAATCCTCCGGAAAACATTCAACACGACCAGAGGATTGAGGTTTTCCTGGATGGCAAGGGAAGAAGAAATTCACAAACCTTAAAGGTGACATATCATGAAAATCTGAGTTTACCAGGTTTTAAGTGCTATAATCAGGTCCCCGGTGCATCTACCCTGTGCGTGCGCTTTGGATGTGTGCGCTCAGAAAACCGTATATCAGAAGTTTAAACTCATATGCTTTAAAACGCATGATTTCAGCGCAATAAACATGATAATCAGAACCAAAACAGATGTTTTTAGCAAGTCCGAGCTGTAAAGGCGCAGCTCTATGCTAGAAAGGGGGCGGGGAGCAGCAGCTCATTTGCATTTAAAGACACAGGCCTGAAAAACAGAATGCTTCTGCTTCCACTCAAAATAGGCATTTTCAGAATTATATAATAAATGATCTGTGGAGGCTTTTGAGCTGAAGCTTAAGACACATTCTGGGGACACCAGAGACTTATAGTACATATTGTAAAAAGGGCATAATATGTCACCTTTAAGTTATATCAGATAAGGGTGAGTCATAGAAACCACTATTTCACCAGCAGTGCTCTGACTGGTGGATATTAACCTGTGCTCTGGTCAGTAGTGACTCCACTTCTTTATTGTGCTCAATGGCGATATCAAACGACTGGAGGAAATCTGACACCATGGGATCGACGACCTTCTTTGTGGTCTTGTACTTCTCATGAATGATCTTCAGCAAGCCACATTTCTTCACAGGGCCTGAAGAGACATGAGCCATTTACTAATTCAAGCTACTGCAACTTTCATCACATTATAATAAATAATCAATGCGGTATTCATCCATCCGTTGTTTTACCATTAAATGCGTTGCAATGCACACACTTGGTCTTCTTCCTGCATTTGTCGGAGATCTTCTTCTTGAGGCCGCGCTTCTGCAGGTACGCCAGTCCAGGTCTACGCAAGAAATCCAGAAACTGAAGCTTTTCCTCTTTGCTGAGAAGGATGTGAGAACACGTCTTACAGATCATCTGAATGAACAAAAATATAAACACAAATATACAATTTTTGTACACATTGTACAAATATAATTAAGTCAGTAACATAAACAACACAAAAACTATATTTAAAGAACATTACTAATAATATAATACAAAATCAGTATATTCTATTTATAAAGATGTATATGGTATTACAATAATATGGTATTAAAAGAATACAACATATACCATGACAGAAATATGTAATAACAATCTGAGAAAATATATAGTTGTATTTTTATAGCACTATATTCATATTATTATAAATCTATAATATAAAATAACATAACACAGTTTAAATGATTAAATATGTAATAATTTGATATTATTTAATTTAATTATTAATTATTTTAATTATATAATTTGATGAAAAATATTTATATTCTTATGATTTATATTGTATTATTATTATTATTCTATTTTGTGGCATTTAATATAATAATAATATTATTATTATTATTATATAGCAACATTAAAAATAATAGCATTTAATATAAAATACAATATAATTTAAAATATATATTTAATAAAATATTAATATAAAATACAATACAATATAAACAATATAACTTTTTTTTTTAATAACATTTATATATAAATATAAATTTTACATTATGATTCATACTGTATTATATATTATTATAAAATTTCTGGTTATTGAAGAATCTTATATTATTCACACATTACATTTATATATTACATTATGGCAATAAAATAAAATAACAAATTACAAAATATAAATCCTAATTTTATGAATATAAATATATTGAAATAATATAGCATATTAATATAAAACAAAGATCTGGGCCATATTTCAATATAAATGCTATTTTGACCCTGACAGCAACTCTGCTGCGAAACACGGTTCTGACACGTTCTGTGCTTGCCTGCAGGATCCCAATAATGGCTTTGAAGTATCCGACATGAAAGCAGGGCAGCTCCAGGTCCAGATAGCCGTAGTGACCGAGACAGTCGGCCAGGTTCTTCCCGCAGGTCTCACACGGTCTGTCCTTCTCGCTGGTTCCCTGAACACCAGAGAGATGATTAGGCCTCTGTTAATCACTTAACAAGTCATTTTCTGTTTTATTATGAATGTAGCATTCATATTTGCTCAGTCAGTCACCATGCGGTGGTCCAGGACTCCATACTGCAGCGGTGTGTGGCTGGTGTCTTGGCTGTACAGGTTCTTGCTGACCACCTGAATATGAGCCTGTTGTCTCATCTGCTCTGCTGACTTAATGCCAAAACAGATGTGACTTCTGATCCAACAAGAGAAACAGACAACAGAGCTCACCAAGCAAAATTCCGAACAACTAGGGTGTTTGGCAATAAATAAATAAATCAGTACAGCTTTTACATGCATGAACACAGTCATATACACACATGCACAGTCAGCTAGTCTGATAGATAGGCTAGCATATGTGTGTGTCAAGTTCTGATGAAACATGTTTACCCTGCATGCAAGACTCCAACTTACATCTTTTTGGCCACATCCGTCTCTCTAAACTGCTCCTTCACCATGACTGCGAAGCGTTCGCGCAGTCAGCCTGGGATTACAACTGAATAAATATTAATATAGTGATATATGCGTAAACTAGAGAGTTTAATGACGGTCTGATCCTTCTGCCACATGCAGCGCCGCTTTGACTTCAGAGAGCGTCCATGCGTCTCTCATGTGCGTCACGGCGCTTCATCCGCGCTCAGCGCCACCTGGCGACGGGGAGCACGCTTAAAAAAAACAATCATCAAAATCCTGTGAAAATGGTTATTTCTGGATTTAAAAAGAGAAACAGTTACATGTGAATGAATGTGAATTATATACATTTTGAGTTTAGTTGTATGCATTTTTAATGAGTGTCCGCAATAAAAGGACGTTTCCATTTATTTCAGAAACAACCAGTAGATGTCACCGCTTTCTTATTTATATTTATACAGTGACAGATACGATAAAAAATACAGTATAAAAAATATTAAATATTAAAATCCCTTCTAATGTAAAACAAATAAGATCGAGAAGTGCCAATCATCATGATATCAATCATATATCATTTCAAGAATAGACACCATCACAGCATGTCTAATGGTTGTACTGGTTATAATGGGGCTTGTATTGGTTTTAATGGAAGCTGTAATGATGCCTGTGGGTCTCTGCTGGTAATTTGTCGCCTTCTATTGGAGATTTGTTAAAACCAATAAATCCTAATGGAACATGTCCCAAAACACACCACAGAAAACCATTTTATAATGGTTTTAATGGTTAAAAGTTGATTGTTTGTAATGGTATTTGTAGTGGAAACCATTAGAATTTTCGGTGATGGTTCTATTGTTTTTTTCAGCAGGGTCCATACTGATTATGACTGAAAAACTTTCAATAATTATTTTCAATGAGACTTATGAACACAGGAATGCAAAGCAGGTGTTAATTAGCAATGTTATTCATTCATTCAAGTGTCTGATTTGCATATACAAGCTCTGTTTGACACTAATGAACTCCAGCAGCCTGCGAAACTGATGCTAAATTAACAAGTGCTTTCATTTCAAACCTTCAAGGCGTCAAACGTCCTCACTAACATCGCGAAGTCACCTGTTGAAAATGCTCATATATGCTCCAGATTCTTTTTATTTTTCACTCTAATAATGTGCACAGGTTTCTGAGAGGGGTACGTTAAGAATACCAAAGTCCCTAGTCTTTGCATATACAGGTGCATCTAAAAAAAAAATAGCATATTGTGAAAAAGTAACATTTAACATTTCAAAAAGTGAAACTTCCATATATTCTACATTAATTGCATGTAAAGTAAAACATTTCAAAAGTTTTAATTTTGCTGATTAGAGCTTACAGCTCATGAAAGTTAAAAATCCAGCTAAAAATCCCATCCAGTTTGTGGCACTGCAGCACAGAGTGCTGAACGTGTATCAGTACATTGCATCCATTGCATTCCGTGCATTCGGTTTTAAAGGGACAGCAGCCTAATTTAGTTGCTATTGTCCGAATCATTGATGTTAATCAAGCAACAAAAGAAAGAAAATCACTCAATGCTCTTGACTGAATCACTAGAAATAAATATGTCTGCTTGAAAGAATGAAGAATATGGTAAACAAGTTGCTATAAAGCATGCATAATTAGCCTATATAACCATTTGTATTTCATTGAAAAGAAGACCATGTTGTTGTCCTTTATGAGAAGTGGTTTGATTTCATTGAATGAGCTTCTGTGACTTACTCTCTTTGTGGAGGGTGTCAAAGCAATGGTCCAGAAGACGATCAAAGTCAGCAGTCTTCCCATTATTGCGGTTTCAAAGAACAAGATACCCGGAATTTATAGGGATGGTCATTTAATGAAACTCAGATGTAAATATTCTAATATTTTGGGATACTGGATTTTTGACTTTCATGAGCTGTAAGCTCTAATCATCAAAATTAAAACGTTTGAAATGTTTTACTTTACATGTAATGAATCTAGACTATGTGAAAAATTTCACTTTTTGAAATAAGTTACACACATCACTCACCTGCTGTCTGGCTCATTTTATGACTGAACCAAAGAGTATAGAAGCCCAAGGGATCATGGGAAATGCTTCCATCGGGGAGAAATGAAAACATAGCTGAATATAGTATGAAGTGGATCACAAATATAAAACTGTAATGTTTTGTAATGTAGTTTTTCTGTGATACGGCGGTTGCCAGTGAGGAATTTGAACGTTCAGCTTGCCGCCAAAGTAACGGTTAATCGCTCATCTGGAGATGAAGAAGACTTCCAAATACACTGGAAATACATCTTTATACCTCAAAACAAGTGTAAATCCCCTCCCTCCGTTTACAGTACCTGAACGAGTGGCGTCTGCTTGGTTTTTCCTTCACGAGTCGCTTTCCTACGGTGGCCGAGAAGTGCTAAACAAATCACAATTCTGAAAACAAAATAACAAATTACAGAATTGTGATTTGTTTTGCACTTCTCGGCCACCGTACTTTCCAGACCCTTCACGCTCTCTGTTCCTCTGTGATAACGAGCTGCCAACCTCCACACGATCTGACGAGTCCATCACAACTTTCACGAGTGCAACAATAAACAAAGGTACATCATATAATAACGTTTATTATTTCAAAATAATTTCTCTTTCTTTGCGTTATGCGTTCCACTTCTGCTCTAGCTTGAGTAGTAATCTAGGTTATATTTGGCATTGTGTAATATACTGCAGACATTATTGACTGGCTCTTTTTGATAACGGTATTATTGAGATTCCAGCCGATAGGTGGCGCTGTTTGTTTAGCCGAGAATACTAAATCTAACCAAATCAAGCTTTGATTATAATAGCTTGAAAGTGTTAAGATAGTCAGCATTAACGCTACAGTACAAATCTGCAAAAAAGTAAACAAAAATAATAAAATAAACAATTCTGACTATTTATTAAAAATGATTACTATATTAAAATAATTAAAAATTCCTCATACAGCTTTTAATCTTATGCACCAAACTCACCGTAGACCTTCAGTTCTTAATATGCTTTGTTTTGCAACTGACTGTAGATTTCAATGGATTGTGATTCATATTCGTCTTCAGTCTGACTCCACAAATCTGTTAAACAATCCACATGCACAGGCCTTTAAAAACCTTTTAAAATGTCCAGGGAAGGCTCTGTCTCTGTATTACAGCAGTGTTAATAGCTGAATGATGCAGACAGCTAACGGGATCCAGCAGAGAGAACGTTTCCAGTTTGGAATAATTCAATTTCAGTCTCTATATCAGTGAAGGTGCAATGATTTATTCATCTGTAGTTTGTTTATGGCATCTGTTGAGATAAAGGAAGCTTTAGTTAAGTTAACAGCTGACACACAGGATGCTGAGTCTCATTAATGTGCTTTTATCCACTATAATCGTGTAATGATTTACTGTAAATGCATTTTAAACTGCACACGAGACTGGTTATTATAGTTTTTACTGCAGTGAATATTGCTTTGGTTGTGCTGATTTTTGAAAGCCTCGCAAGTCTTCTGTGACTTGGGTTTGATCTTTGTTCAAATTTAGTTTTGTAGAGGAAATGATGAATAAATAAAGTGTGTGTTGTGAGCATGCGCATATAATGGCACCGTATGTGGGGGATGTGTGGATGGGATAATGCATATGTGTGTGTGTGTGTGTGTGTGTGTGTGTGTGTGTGTGTGTGTGTGTGTGTGTGTGTGTGTTTGTGT
>NW_015549634.1:631504-634289 GCF_001515605.1 Sinocyclocheilus anshuiensis | reverse complement strand
GTGTGTGTGTGTGTGTGTGTGCGTGTGTGTGTGTGTGTGTGTGTGTGTGTGTGTGTGTTTGTTTGTGTGTGTGTGTGTAAAGCATGAGTCAGTAATGGACACTCCGAGTTGAAGGAGAGGTCAGGAATATGAAAGGCAGTGTGTGTCAGAGGAGAGGAGGGTTATAAAAAGGCTCTTATCACGAGAGCACTGATCATTACCGCCTCATCACAACACCCTGTGTGTTTTACTGTAACTCTGATTGTGTGCATGTAAAGTAATTAATGATGTTTTCACACAGCAGTGCACACGTCCTGCTCAATGCTTTACTGCAACACATGCATCAACACGTCAACACTAATCAGTATTGTGTTGTCTTTTCCTGCAAATACTTTAGCAGCACCATTTCATAAATGATATGTTATTATGCAGATTACATTTTTCACATTATGGCATTTTACCTTTATATTTATGCCAAAAAATTTTTATTATTACTGCACTATTTTTCTGTAAAGCTGCTTTGAAACAATATGCATGGGAAATGTTATGTAAATGTTATGTAATTTATACTATTTTAATAAAATATTTCAATCAAATATTAATTAGCTGAAATTTAATCTAGCTAATAAGAATTAATTATTTTGCATTTTTTAAATGAATTTTGATGCTTTTGAAGTGTCAAAAAAAATAAAAATTATCCAAAGCAACTTGCATTTAAGTTATGCATCACATGCATTCAACTGTATCACGAGACATGACCCAGACACCTGTATCTGTGTATGTGTTTCAGGTAGGGGCTTCGGTAATGTCGTTACTCAAGGACACCAATCCTCTCCAGCAGATTAAGGTCAGTGTGTGAAGAGTCAGTGACATATGTTAGCATTTAAGCTTTAGTTAGTGTCTGTGCAGCCGTTGTGTGTCCTGAAGCTTTATTGTGCTGATGTGAGATTCAGCAGCGATGCATCACTGAAACAGCTTAATTCAGTTATCATGCTTTATGTTATGTTCATTATATTAGTCATTATTAGAATATACAATTATAGTTCATCAAATTAAAAAAGACAAAACTCCAGATTAGTACACATAGAATCTAAAGATTCACACGTTATACTGCACAGTGTGTCAGTTTTCTGTATAAATGGAATAACAATGTACTGGAATAAATGCACTATTTTTAAAAAGGTCTTAAATTGGAGCAGGATGTTTTTTTTAATTTATAAAGCTATGATATAAATGTTGCATGCACAGCATGCAAAAAAAAAGAAGAAAGAATATAATGAATATGAATTTTCAACAAAGAATGTGTCTTGTTTTCTAATACAAATCAAGATTAATCCTTTTTTGTTTTCAATCAATCCTTTTTGTCCAAAATAAATCAATATACATTTACGTGAGATGCAAAATAAAAAAATAAAATTGAAAATATTTTTTAAAAATGAAACATCTTGTTTCAACATTTTTAATTTTCAGTTAGTTTTAATTAGTTAGTTTTAATAGTTTTTTTATTTAAGCATTTAGAAAGAAAATCTGGAAACTGATCTCCATGCTGATGTAAATGCATAGGCCTAATTTTTTATTTATCAACCTTAATGTCTTAAAACAATTCTGTGCCTGTGGTTTCTGAAGGGTCAGAGTGCAGACGTGGTTTTATCTTCATATGCTCATGCACATGTGATGCCACTCTATCAGCCAATCAGAGCTCAACCTACGGCTGCACCAGAGGAAGCATCAGATTCTGTTTCCTGTGGTGTGTGTGGCACTTTATCGCTCATTAGAGCTCAGCACACCTGCATGTGATAATATTCATAACACATTTACGTCCTACACGGCAATCTGCGAGATCAGGACCTGCTGCAGGCTATAAATAACAGCTGAAGAGGACATATGAACGTGTGTTTGCATGCTATCTGCTTCAGCGTGTGAGAGAGTTACTCTGACTGACATTTTAGGAATTGATTCAAACCCACGTGTTTAAATCTGCTCGGCCACACCTGAGCGCAAATACACAAATGTGCTTCTAAAAATATACCTGCATGCAAATCATATATGTTAATCTGTATACCCACACTTCAGATCAAACCAAGACATTTAAAGGGATAGTTCACACAAAAAATGTGTGAACATTTTGTCATTGTTTACACTCTCTGGTCATTCTGACATTTAATTTCTTCTGTGAAACGTGAAATTAAATGTTAAGCAGAATGTCAGAAGCATTTCTTACAATGAAAGGGAATGGAAACAGACTTGAAACCATATTTTGTGATGCTTTTATGATGCTTTTTGGACCTGCTAAACATCTCATTCTGTTCTTCTGTTCAACAGAAAAGAACGTCATACAGGTTAGGAACAACAAGAAGAGGACTAAATGACCAAATTCTCATTTTCAATAGTCAGCTGTTCAGTGCAAAGACATATAATGGCTTAAAGGGATAGTTCACCCAAAAATGAAAATGTGTTGTTTATCTGCTTACCCCCAGGGCATCCAAGATGTAGGTGACTTTCTTTCTTCAGTTGAACACAAATGATGATTTTTAACTCCAACCGTTGCAGTCTATCAGTCGTATAATGCATGGCAATGGTAACAAAATCTATGAGAGTAAAAAAAACATGCACAGACAAATCCAAATTAAACCCTGCGGCTCGTGACGACACACTGATGTCCTAAGACACGAAACGATCGGTTTGTGCCAGAAACCGAACAGTATTTATATCATTTTGTACCTCTAATACAGCACTATGTCCAAGTGTCTTTGGGCGCGCGCAGGCATCCGGTGCGTGAGGTGTGTACGCGCTCTGGCGTAGTTTA
>NW_015549634.1:629475-630966 GCF_001515605.1 Sinocyclocheilus anshuiensis | reverse complement strand
TGAGTGACGTATACGCGCGAGAGATCACTTCCGGCGCTTGCGTAAACTATGCCAGAGCGCCTCACGCACTGGATGCCTGCGCGCGCCCAAAGACAGTTGGACATAGTGCTGTGTTAGAGGTAAAATATGATATAAATACTGTTCGGTTTCTTGCACAAACCGATCGTTTCGTGTCTTAGGACATCAATGTGTCGTCACGAGCTGCAGGGTTTAATTTGGATTTGTCTGTGCATGTTTTTTTTACTCTCATAGATTTTGTTACCATTGCCATGCATTATACGACTGATAGACTGCAACGGCTGGAGTTAAAAATCATCATACGTGTTCTACTGAAGAAACAAAGTCACCTACATCTCGGATGCCCCGGAGGTAAGCAGATAAACAACAAAGTTGGGTGAACTATCCCTTTAATTACTCACATGAACCTGTTCAGGCCAGTTTGCATGTGTAAAACCTCATGCATAAACCCAAACAGCAGTGATGTGAACGGCTTGAACGCATGTCACGTCTTCAGACGAGTGGAGGAAGTCATTCAGCGTGTGTCTGCAGGTCCACAGGCTTGTGTATATTTGCATATGTAAAGATAGCAGAAAGGCTGCATGTGCAGATAAGTGGAGACAGGCAGAAATCAATGCAGATGGTGACCTTTAACACAACTCATGACCCTTATTGTTCAGTCCTGTCTTTCATACACACACACACACACACACGCATGCACATAGTGGCTACATGCATGCCTAAACCAAACAGAATAATGCTAAATTTATAAAATCTATGTTCATATAAATATTAACTGCATATATTTGTATATATCTAAATGGATTACACACACTGATCACATGAGACATATGGAATTATTTTTTGCTACTTTTATGGTTCCTTTTTGTCCTTTTAGGAACTTGACAGTGTGTGTGTGTGTGTTATTTTTAAATGTTATATACATATGTGTGTGATGTAATTAAATTTTTTATACATATACAAAATATAACATGTATATATGTGTAAGTGTATATACAGCATACTTTTATTGTTATAATGTTTTTAATTGCCAGAAGCTGCCGTGTCCGAGTACCAGGTGCCATTTATTATATTGACAAGGAGCACAATGGAAAGAAGCCTTTGACTTCTGACTAGCTGAACTGAAGTCTTCATTCCAGGTACACTGCAAGTATATAAACCTGCCAAGATATGATAGGGACTCTCTCTCTCTCTCTCTCTCTCTGTGTGTGTGTGTGTGTGTGTGTGTGTGTGTGTGTATGTTTGACGTCAGCGCTCAGTAGGGCTGCTGCTGCCTCAGATCTCAAACATGTTCTTTGTTACTCTGAGCTTTACACCGAAGAACCGCAAAACCCGGAGACCAGAGCACATGCGAGGAGCGATCACTTACCCACTTCAGCCTGTAAAACATTACAGTAGACACACAAATAACCTTAGCCATATACATTTGATAACAGATGAAATGTAATGTTAAATTAATAAATCTCACACACA
>NW_015549634.1:618001-626919 GCF_001515605.1 Sinocyclocheilus anshuiensis | reverse complement strand
TGTGTGTGTGTGTGTGTGTGTGTGTGTGTGTGTGTGTGAAGATGCTGCTGTTTCACGCCTGGACATCTGTGCAGAAACAGCAAGAACCAAAAACCTTCCTGCTTTTCTCTAGTTGAGTCACTGACAAGCCTTTAAATTCCACTTTACTGTGAGTGGACTTTAGTCACCAGTGATTGTACAGAGTTGCATAATGTTCTATTTGTTCTATTGCAGTTATGCATAATTAAAAACAAACTCAGCCATCGTTCTTGGTAAGTGTGCTTTTGCTCGGAGAAGCGAGTGATGTAAGCCATTGCAAGCTCTGATCACATGTCTGGTGTGTTTGTGCACTCGCTGTCCAGAAACGGGAAGACCAGACGTGAATCTGAGGAGGAGAGTGGGCCCCGGAGAGTGTGTAGCGAGGGGGTCGTCTGTCCTATTCAGCTATAGATGTGGACAAAAGACACATTGACACTGAGCAGTGTTGTAGCACGTGTGTGTTCGATCGTTTGTTAACTCTACTTTCAGTCTTTACACACACTGCACACTCAGAAAAAAAGGTACAAAAACTGTCACTGGGGCAGTACCTTCTCAAAAAGTAAATTTTTGTGCTTTTTAGGTATAAATATGTACATTTTAGGTACTGATATATACCTTTAAAACACCAATATAGACCCTTAAGGTACAAAGGTGTACCTTTTGAATAAAAAGGCTTTATCAAAAGGCTGTGGGGCTTTATCAAGTCAAGGCTGGTAGAAATGTCCCTTGGATTGAACGTGAAGGTAAACTGTTGTGTTTTACCAGAGTAAACATCCTCTTGTTGCTCTGTTTGTACACACTAAAGCGGCTACAGTCGTCCAGAAGGTGAGAGAGGTCTTATTTTGGCTGTGTTTTGGGTGTGTAATCTGCATTGAGATAATCTATCTTGCTCCGCTGCGATGAGACGCCTGCGAGTCGGTCTACATCAGACACACACACACACACACACACACACGCACGGAGGTCAGGTCCGATGGCTAGCGGACACCCAACGCTAAGATCTGTTATATATAAGAAATGTTACCAAATAAAATGATTAAGTGTGAAAAAAATATTCCAAAATAAATATAATAAAATAAATAAAATAAAATACAAATAATTATTATACAAATAAGGAAGTGCAGTTTTTGTAATCCAATTAAGTGCTAAACTGAAATAGTAGTCATATGTTAATGACGGTTCTCACGGTTGATGATCATTAATCATGATTCTTTATTTAAGTTCAGGAATGACATTAAAAATTATAATATTTATGAATTAGACAGAAACTTTGCACTTAGTTTCTCTCTGTCTTGTCTTCCATGCACAAACACAGACACTCACAATATCATAATATTCATGTTACTCTATCAGTCTGTAGTCACGTACATTAAGGATGTGTTACAATTGTTAACTAGTTGTCGATTAGTGAGCTTCACGGTTTTTTTTATTTCTGTGGATGCTTTGTTCAGCTTGTTGACTTTGTGCTGTTATAGAAAGTTTGCACAGTAAAACCCAATGTATATTCAAATTGATCACCGCACTACCTGAGACAGATGTTTTAGCCATTGCATTGCATCTCCACCATTTATTAATTGTTGTCGTCTGTACATGCATCAGACAGATGTGTTTGGCCTGTGCTGTCAGGAGTGTTTTGGTCCAGTTTTCACATTTTCCCGGGCTATGAGATTACATGTGGCTCTGTTTGTGAGAGTTGTGTAGCTCATCTGCAGTCTATCAGCACACATTGGCTGAATTGAAAGTGTTTCTCTGTGACTCAGTGCACTCAGACAGATGGGTTTGATACACCAGATCCTTCAGGAAAATTGAGAAGAATTGGCAAGCCGGTGTCTGAGTGCATCGGACCCAGCTAATGGACGTTCAGAGACCGACAAAACAGAGCTTTACGAGTTCGTGCTGTGAGAGACGTCCTGTAATCACTGCACGTTTACATCATAGACGGATTATACTTAAAAAAAAAATTAGCTATTGGTATTATTATAATAATGCTATTTGTACAGATTAGACAAATGTTACTATTGTACTGTAAACAAATAAATTAATATTCTAATATTTAATAATACTTATTATTATTATTATTATTATTCAATATTACTACTGTACTGTAAAGTAAATGGAATATTTCATAAAACATTTGTTTAATCTGCATTGATTTTAATAGTAAATAGAATAAAAATATAAAGTGTTGTTTTAATATTTTTTCATATTATATTTATTTTTAAGACACACACACACACACACACACACACGCACGGAGGTCAGGTCCGATGGCTAGCGGACACCCAACGCTAAGATCTGTGGAAAGGTCACTGACCTCTGCCTTCATCCAAAAACACATCCGTTTGCACAGATGCCACACAAACACACCACATCCTGGTTAATTATATACAAATAATTCACTAAAGACGTTTGCTTGCTTAATGACACATGAATACATGCACTGATCAAGCACTAAATGTGGCTAAAATGGGCTTCATGGGAAGTCAATGTAAGTTTACTTGTGTGAATTTAGTTAATTGCCTTTATATTAGTTTATTTTGTACTGCTCATAAAACATTTGTTTAATCTGCATTGATTTTAATAGTAAATAGAATAAAAATATAAAGTGTTGTTTTAATATTTTTTCATATTATATTTATTTTTAATTAAAATAAATATAATATGAAATATTTAAATTAGTATTTCATTTTTATTTCATAGTACATTAATAATAATAAATTATTATTATTATTATTATTATTATTAATAAAAAAAGACTAGTCTATGAATTGAATACTCTAAAATTGAATTTCATAAAATGTTGTTTGTATATTCAAATATATAGTGTTATTGAATAAAAAAAAAATTTAATTTATTTTTAATATTCTGTTTTATTTCATAGTACATTAATAATAATCGTTGTTGTTGTTATTATTAAAACATACTGCTGTACTATGAAATAAATGGAATATTTCAAAAAATATTATTTGTAAAATAAAATATAAAGTGTTATTTTAATAAAAAATACATATTTAAATTATTCCATTGTTTTTCATAATACATTAATAATAATATGATTATTATTATTAAATATTACGATTGTACTATGAAATAATGGAATATTTCATAAAATATTATTTGTAAAATGTGATTAAATACTTAAATATAGTAGTTAAATATTTACATAACAATTAGTTCGTAGTACATTAGTTATATTACTAGAGTAATATATTTCTTGTATTTTTCATGTCTTAATTTTTTCACTTCCACATGTGAAGTCCTCCAGAAATGAGGCAGTCATATGTTAATGAGCTCATGGCTGGATTCAGTAAATGATCTGTGTGGACTGCAGATGTGAATGTGATGTGAGATGTGAACAAATGCTGTTTTTGTGATCTTACCTGTCTGACCGACTGACGCGGGTTCAGATGTTTCATGAAACTCTCAGTGACGTGATGCTGTTTGCTGTCCTCTCCGTCGAGCTTCTGAAAACAAGAGTGATTTTATCGGTTCGCAGCAGCCGGTGTGTTTTCAGTCGCTCGCAGAACAAGCACTTATCAGCTGCTGAGCAGAGGTCAGTGTGTGCTCTGATGTTATTGTGTGTGCAGTGTTATGAGACTCACTTACACACACAGGTAAACATACGGCTGATTCCAGATCAGTATCATAAGAAATTCCTCAGTGATGTTATTACCGATTATTTTTGTATGTTTAGTTGCACCAGCCCTTTTTATAGTCTTAGTTAAACTGACTTAAATAAACACTAGGGGCTTAGCAGCTACTAGTTTGTTAGTAATTTGGTTACCCTATTTATTCTTAAAGGCATAGATCACACAAAAATGAACATGAATGAAAAAGAAGACTTAATAATTAATACAAATTTTAATAATTTCTCAGTGTCTCAGTGTCATACATTGGACAATGTTCTTCAAATGGCAACTTATGTTTTCCTTAGAAGAAAGTCAGCAGAGAAATAAATGATGACAGAACTATTTTTATTTTTGGGTGAACTGGAAATTGTATAAGCTTTCTGTAATTCTGTATTAAAATTATTAATTATTTATTAATTCATTTATTATTTATTTTTAATTACTTAAAATGTGCATTTTTATTTTAGTTATTATATAACTTTGAATAATCATTTTTTACAGTCTATGAAAAGTCACGCATTTCGGTTTACTTTGATGCGATTTTTCAGACTTCTTTTGCTTCATGTAAATGGTCAAAAAAAATCTAAATCTACTGAGATAAATTCATAGAAAATCATGAACTATAATAAATGGCATTTAATATTCATTAACTGTACACGACCAGTCAAATATTGGTAATAATTATTTTAATGCTTATGAAAGAAATCTCTTCTGCTCACCAAAGCTGCATTTATGTAATCAAAAATACAGTAAAAACAGTAATGTTGTGAAATATTACTACAATTTAGAACTGTTTTCTGTTTGAATATATTTTAAAATGCTGGCATATTAGAATTATTTCTGAAGGATCATGTGACACTGAAAAAAATGATGAAAATTCAGATTTGCCTCTCAGGAATAAAATGCATTTTACAATATATTTAAATAGAAACGGTAATTTTAAATTAAAATAATATTTCACATTTTTTACTGTATTTTCGATCAAATAAATGCAGCGTTGGTGAGCAGAAGAGACTTCTTTCAGAAACATTAAACATCATAAAAAACAGTCCACTTGTATGTAAGTTAGTGAGGGGCAATAAACTAGAAAAATTGACATTTATTGACAATTTTTGCATTACACGTGAGATGTGCATGGTAGAGTAGAATAGCCTGTCAGCTGAAGGAGGTTTTTGGTGTAATATATTGTGATTGGAGATGTTTTGAGGGCGATTGCGGGTCGTTAGATGTGTTTGAAGCTCAGGGTGGGTCTGTACACGTTTGATCTTCACGTCTGTGATCTTCCATCACAAATCCTGAGCGTCTGCAGACCCCGACATGATGACGTCTCGCCTGACTGCGTCTCCATCACAATGAAATGGAAGCGTTCCAGTGCGCTGAACACCGGCAGATCACTGCTATTACTTCCCTTCATCCTGAGAGATGATCGTCTGTGTGTGTTCTGTAAGGGTGGAGCTGTTTTCGTCTCTCAGCGATCAATGATTGAGGTGCCAAAGCTCATAAAGTGAGGGAATGAAGCGATGGGAGGAGAAGGAAACAGGAGGAGGATGAGAGCCAGTCGCTTATGAGATCAGGACCGCAAAGGCATCCTGTGATTGTTCACACTAATCTCTCTTATGATTCATGATTCTAGGCGCTTTATTGTTGTATTTAAAATCAGCTACGTAGCTGAAGCATTGTTATGATACTGATTCATAATGCTGATAGTTCTGATTGGATGAGCTGCGTTTGAAGTTGTCGTATAATAAGTGTTTGAGTGCCTGATATGAAGACTTTACTGTGTCTCAGGAAATTCACTTTCTGAAACAATCACTCACAGACTGAATGATAGGGATATTTCAGACACAAATGAAACCTCTGATTTATTCATCCTCATGTTGTGTGTGCGTATGTAATTTTTTTTAACTAATAATACAATTTTCTTTTTTTTATTTGTTTCAATCATAAATAGCAATATTTGCCAGTGGAATAAAACAACAACAACATATTGTTTGCCATATATTCTCTGAACAAAATAATGTCAGCATTTTTGCTTCTCAGGTAAGTGCATCTTGGTTTAAACAAGACATAAATACTAATTAAAAATAAAAATTTTGTTTGTTTTTTGTTTTTACAAAACTTCATAATGACCTTGTCAGGCTTGTCAGGCATATTTTGTTCTGAACATATTTTGGTCTTCAAAACATATTTTGGCAAAATGCATGAATATAACATTTAAGTGCAAAATTTCCTTTTGTGTTCCTTATAAAAAGATCCTGCATGCAGGTTTGTTTGAGTAAATGACAGCATTTTCTTTTAATGACCTTTTATCTACACGTCTAAGAGGGAAAAGTTCAGAAATATGCATCATTTCCAGCACATGCGAACAACAAAAGAGCAGTCTGAGCTCATGCACTGCGTGGATTTGCATGTGAATACAGGCAGATGTAAATGTACAAACAGTTGTTGAGCTCTGAGAGCGTGTGACGTGTTAACCGACTCTGAGACGTCACACCGAGGCTCTTCTGCGCTTTCATGGTTAACCGGTTATCCGTTAACATTGTCTGGGCTCTGCGCTCGATGATAATGCCCTACAATCATTCACTAGCCTCTGCTAATGCCCTTTTGTAAGCATACAGCTTAGTGAAGCTCTCAGAGTCAGTGTGTTTACACAGCACACACACACACAGGCTCATTGTAATGGGATCTGATTGTAGACGTTACACGTTAATGATGTTGTTTCTCTGAAAGCTTCTGAAGCTACTGGTCAGTTAAACGACCTCTTAAACTGAAGCACTTAGCTTTTTTTAAAAAAAAAACAGAAAAATGGCTTCAGAGTTTATTTGATTGAATTTGCATTGGTTTTTTATCTGTTGTCTCTGAATCTGAAAACATGGGCCAAGCAAAATGTGTATTTTTACTGTGTTTTGTCTGTGTGTTGCATCATGTATTTTGTTTTTTTTATTGGCAATGCATTATGGCTATGATATATTGCTCATCCCTCTTTGACACTTACAGGACAGTAATTAGATGACAGGCCTCTGGACGCTTTATTTGTACATTTGCGTTCTGCTCTAAACTGCCAGGAGCAGCACAGCAGGTCTGATCAGTAAAAACCCTTCAGTTTGTTTAAAGCTGATGAAATGCAAATGTCTGTGAACATGAGTGAACTATAGTTTAGAGTTTAGAGAGACTTCCTCACTGTATAGATCCATAAAGATACTTGATTACTTGAGAAGCAAAATTGCATTCAAACATAAAATATACATTTATAGGGGTCATATGATGCGATTTCAATTGTTCCTTTCTTTTTAGCAGCATCATATGACCCCTTTAAATATTATATATGTGTGTTACATTTTTATATATAATATATATATAATATTAAAAAATAAAAAAGTTAACCTTTAAATGAAATGTATAATTTAAGAAAATTTAAATTTAAAATAATAATAATTTAATAATATTTAAAATAAAAATGTAAATATATAATTATATATATGCTTTTTAATGTAATTAGTTTCAAGCATAAATAACAATAATATATGTATATATTTACTATAAGCTAAAATGCTCATTATAAAATTTAAATGTAATTGTGTGTGTGTGTGTGTGTGTGTGTGTATTATTTATATAGAATTGTTTCCCTTAAAGGGTTAGTTCACCCAAAAATGAAAATTAGCCCACCATTTTACTCACCCTCAAGTAGGGCTGCACGATTATGACAAAAATCATAATTGTCGATTATTCCCTTGAAATTGTAATTGTGATTGTTAATTACGATTATCACAATTTACATTGAATGATGTTTACCCCATTGTTTGAAGCAACTGAATGCCATATTTTTATATGAGAATGGCACTCAGCGGGTGTTGCATTGCTTCAGTCCAAAAGAAGTTAAACGGAGCTGCTTCCGTGTAGGTCTGTTGGCGCAAACTACATTAAAGTGATTATTACGTTTTAAATATGGTTATTTTTCTTACAAAAACGCATCGATTCGCTACAGGAGGCCTTTGTTCACCCCCCGGAGCCGTGTGAGACACTTTTTTATGGATGGGCGCTTTTTATTTAACTTCTTTTGGACTGAAGCAATGCAACACCCGCTGAGTGCCATTAAACAGCTTGAAAGATCAAAGACAATTTTTAATATAACTCCGACTGGATTCGTCTGAAAGAAGAAAGTCTTATACAGCTAGGACGACTTGAGGGTGAGTAGTTTATGGGCTAATTTTCATTTTTGGGTGAACTAACCCTTTAATTTGTGTCATGCATAAATAGCCATTTTTGCCAGTGGAGTAAAAAGAAAAAAATACTTTATATTATTTGTGATATATTCTCTGAACACAATAATGACATTATGTTCTGTGCATTTTTGCTTCTCAAGTAAATGCGTCTTGTTTTAAAGTATTAAAAGGTAGGTATTTTTACTGGAAAACAAGACATAAACACTGATCAGCAAGAGATTTTTGCAGTATGTGTAATAATCAGTTCAGCCTGATTTTCGAGTGAACTGCTGTTGATAGATGATTTCTGAGTTACGGTGTGGTCAGTCCTCACTGAAGTACGCTGATGACGTGAATGAAGACTTGTGCTCTAAAGCCAGTAGTGATGGTATAAGAGCACGAGTGACGTGTCGTGCTTGTGTCGTCTGCAGCTTCCACGAGGACCCAATTATCCAGAAGAGGAATCGAACAGTGACTGAATCACTCCTGAACCTACAGCAGGGAGACTTCAGGCTGGCATTTACTGCAACTGAGTCAAATGTTGTCATTTAAACATGGCATGATTGATTGTAAGAGTGAGAATGGTCAAGAGCGTGACTGTCTTTACTCAGTCTATGTTGTGACCCCTTTAAAAGCGCTGTTCTTGTCTGAAGATCTGCTGAAGGTTTGGCTCCAGCTCGAGGAACAGATGCTCCTGCCAAAATATGCAAAGATCTTCCCTGCTGTGGGATGCTCTGGAAGATACGAGGCATGTGGCTGTCGTGTTTATGCGTGTCGGAGGAAGCTAACAGTGCTAGATGTTGTAATACGCTGCTTTATCTTCTTTATACCGGTTAGAGAAACTGGGTTTTTACAGAAAACGGGAGTGTTTGCAGACGATGCCGCTGCTGTGCTACTGATGTTTGTCAATGCAATGATGGACCTAAATGTTAGTGATATTGTAGGTTTATTTACAATATTATATCATAATATTATGTTATTCATTTTATATTAAATATTAATATTTAAATGTATAGTATAGTATTATAAGTGACCCTGGAGCACAAAAGCAGTGTTAAGTCGCTGGGGT
>NW_015549634.1:614382-617896 GCF_001515605.1 Sinocyclocheilus anshuiensis | reverse complement strand
TTTTTTTACACTGTGGTCTCAGAGACTTTTGCAGCTTTTAGTATATATTCAGTTTTCAGTATATAAAGTAATGTTAATGTATGTCTGTGACCAGCAGATGATTTCATTAGTAACTCATTCTCTGTTGATTTGTGTGAACTAGGCGGCTGTGTGAGATCTATTCATAAGTGTTTCAGCAGCTGTGTATGAATGGCGGTGTGTGTGTGTGTGTGTGTTTATGTGTGTGAGGTGTTATTCTACTTAAAGAAATCAATTGCACTGCAGCTGGTACCTTCCTCCTGGTGTCTTTATGGGCTGTTTGCAGTTCTGACTCCATTGATTTTTTTCTCCTCCCTCTTTCTTGCTTCAGGCTCAGAGGAGCGTGTGATGAATGGCTGGAGGTGTCAGAGAGATCTGGAATTAGAGAGAGAGAAAGAGACTTTTCCTTCCCATTATGCTCTAATGCATCACCTCCACACACACACACACACACACACGGCTCTCTTTAGGTCCGTTGGGAGGGATAGATGTAGGAATGATAGTTAGAGGAGGTGTCGTAAATTCATCGCTGTAAGCCGTGACATTCCCAGAAACAAAACTCTCTTCCTGTAGGAAAACGCTTCGGCAGCTCTTTCATACGGGACACAACAAGCTCCCGATGAAGTCATGTGTGCTTTCACACTGAAGGTGATGTTAGAATGTTCTGCACTGTGGTTTGTCTCTATCTCTATTTAGGCACATAAACGTTAACACTTATCATTTGTGGATGAACTATCATTGTAAGGGTGTGTGTGGGTCAGGGTTAAGTGCTCTACTTAGAACTACAGCTATATAGATCGATAATTTATATTTAATAGATTCATATATTTATGTGCATATATAAATTCATGTTTATTTATATTTATATATTTATGTATAAATAAATATATTAAACATTTATTCATTTAGCGGAAATATTTAAATGCATTTAAATAAATGTAATTTTGAATTTAAATATAGATATTAAAAGTAATAAAATAATTATATAAAATATTATATATAATTATTAGTAATTATATGTTATATAAAATATAGACAGATAAATAGATAGAAATAAACAATTTATATATTTAAAATTTTAATATATTTATATATGTGTGTATACATTCATATTCATATACAAATATTTACATATTATTTATATACAAATAGATATATTAAACATTTATTAATTTAACAGAAATGTTCAATATAATATTTATTTATATACAAATGTGTAAATATTTAGATTTAAATGATCAATTTAAATACATTTTTAATTTAAATATGAATAATATAAAAAGTATAATTATATATATTCTAGATAAATAGAAATATATTTATTTTATATTTATATTCAGATGATGTATAAATCTCAATTTTGAAAAATTGACCCTTATGACTGGTTTTGTGCTCCAGGGTCACATATATAATATTATAAACTTAAATGTATTACTTTCATATATTATGTGTGTGTATTCTAAAATGATAATATAATATTATAAAAAATATTATAAATTCAAATTTTATTTAGTTTATAGTTTTATTTTTTGCCTGACAGTTTGAGTGAAATATAAAGTTGAATAGGGTAAATAAATGTCCTTACTATTTGGTATAGTTGGTTTTAGTGAATATTTGATTAGCGTCTTAAAGTATTGAAACATGAAAAATAATTTTATTTATTTATATACAAATGTGTAAATATTTAGATTTAAATGATCAATTTAAATACATTTTTAATTTAAATATGAATAATATAAAAAGTATAATTATATATATTCTAGATAAATAGAAATATATTTATTTTATATTTATATTTGTAATATTTACATGTGTGTATAAAATCACAAATGTATATTTAAACAAAATATAAATATGCAAATTTACATATATAACTTTTTCAAATATATATTTAATTTATTTATGGAATCATGTACAATCAAGAAAAGGAGTATTTTGTGGTAATGACCATCTGACTGCACATGATCTGCTTATTTCACGACTGCTTGCCGGATAACTAAGTAAATGGACGTGAAGTGCTGGTTGTTTCGGTCTGAGATGTGGCACATATCAGAGCGTTAGAGTGAGGGATCTAAATAAATCAGCAGTGTTGTGTGAGGGTGAGCAGAGGGTCAGAGCGCAGAGAACGGCTGTCCTTAAACGCTGCTGCACACGCTTGCATCTCCAAGACGCTCTAAAAATAGCATCCAGACACCGGCTCACATCCAGCGTCTCCTCTCGCCCAGATGAATTCAGCCCTGATTTTCTTCTGATGGACGGGGTGTTTGTTTGGACGTGGAGGAACTGATCCTCTCCGTTTGCTTAGTTTCTCTGTCCGTTTATGGCTCACTGTTGATTAGATTAATAAATCACTTACTGTAATGTTTCATAATGATGATTATAAAACGGAGAGTTCCGGTGCTTGATTCTGATTGGCTGAGCCGCGTTCAAAGCTGTTGTAAATTACTCTACAAACATACACCTTTGTTTACGTTTGTGTGTTGCTCCGCAACCACTTTGTTGCAACCACAACTGTTTCTGAGGAGCTACATTGTCAAGTCAAGTTTGTTTGTATAGCGCTTTTCATAATACAAATCATTGCAAAGCAACTTTACAGCAAATTACTGATACAGAACTTAATAGGTAGCCAGTGCAGAGACTGTAAAATTGGGGTAATATGATCATATTTTCTTGACCTGGTAAAGACTCTAGCCACTGCATTTTGGACTACCTGTAGCTTGTTTGCAAACCTGTAGCAAACATTGTTTGGTGGAAGAATACTGTTTTTATATCATTACACTTTGTTTGCTCTGTTTTATTTTGTGAAACCTAACTACGTATATGGAATAACCGTTTTATAAAAGCAATAAGCCCCGTGAAGCCGTGGTTTACAGTGAATTTATAACAGCTTCACATCGTACCTAACAACGCCCCTTAGCTGTTATAAATTCACTGTAAACCACGGCTTCTTGGGGCTTATTGTTTTATTTTACTTTTGTTATGAAACCTAGTGTGCTTAGGCTCCCGACTCAGATACGTAATTTGGACCAAATTCATTCTCATTATTGCATGTACTCTTTATAGAGACGTTATCCCCATAATGCATCGCAATAATTTATCCAAGATTGTCATTAAAAACCTAAAATTGGCAATAAGAATATGCAGGAATATTCAAAAGACTGAATTCAAATATTAAACTGGATTCAACTTTACTGTCATTTTACAAGTACAATACAAAGCCAATGGAAAACAGAAGCATCTAAGCATATAGCGTGCAAATAAAGTGCAAATAGCCAGTATTACAGTATTATATTATGCATATATTACAGTATATAGATATGTATACTACAGAAAATGTATACATGTATATTTATTTATAAATGCATATGTAAATGTATTTAAATTAAAAATGCAAGTATATTCATTTTTAGTAGTGCTGTCATTAATCGCGATTAATCGCATCCAAAATAAAAGTTTTTGTTTACATAATATATGTATGTGTACTGTGTATATTTAT
>NW_015549634.1:604410-614127 GCF_001515605.1 Sinocyclocheilus anshuiensis | reverse complement strand
TGTATGTGTACTGTGTATATTTATTATGTATATATAAATACACACACATGCATGTGTATATATTTAAGAAACATAGGTTATAATTAAATATTAAATATATTTATTTATAATATAAATGATATAAATCTAAATGTAGACGTAAATACATGTAAATATTTTCAAAACATATACTGTATGTGTGTGTGTTTATGTATACATAATAAATATACACAGAACACACACATATATTATGCAAACAAACTGTTATTTTGTATGCGATTAATCGTTTGACAGCACTAATTTGTAGTATAAATAATTATTAAATATAATTTAATAACTATAAATATATATGTATTTTAAAATATATGCCTACAAATTTAGATGGATAGATAGATAGATAGATAGATAGATAGATAGATAGATGGATGGATGGATGGATAGATGATAGATGGATGGATGGATGGATGGATGGATAGATAGATAGATCCACCCAGGAAAGATTTAAGGTTTTGTGATAAAGACAGTCAGACTGCACATGATCTGTTTATTTCATGATGTTTGCCAGATAACAAACTAAATGGACATAAAATACATTCACAGGTAAAATTCAGCCGTCTTAGGTCAGATCGCCCTAACAAATGATGTTTTCTCAGAGAAGGCGTTTAGTTCTTAAAGTCTGCATGAGAAAACACTTGCCAGAGGAGTGTTGTGGGTATAAACGCACCTTTGTTTTAGCCGAATAGAAGTCAGAACATGTTTGTTCCAAATACTTCATGAAGGTGTAAACGTAATACGCATTGTTGCATAAACAGACTCATTTGTTAACAAATTCTGGTTGTTCGCCGGAGTGATTTGAGACTGTAATTAGCATAGAAACACCTACTTCGGAAAATGATGTGAAGTATTATTAAACAATGTAAAAACCATCTATCAGCTGTAGTTTTTATTTTTAAAACAAAAAAATGCGGAAAATGTATAAGCATCAAATGCAACTGAGTCACGCGCATATATTGCAACACACAGCTGTGTGTGTTTGTTGACACATGACTCATGAATGTGTGTGTCTGCAGCTGGTGATGTATATTAGCTGGTATAATAGACTGTGTGTGTAAACGAGGCGATCAGAACAGAGCCGTATTGTTGAGCGTGTGAACAGCGGCTATTGTGAGCAGCAGTGACGACTGTCTTTATCTCTGCATTATGAGCTCGTTTAGATTAACGTCAGCATCAAATCAGAATGAACTATTCCTGGTCTTGTAAAGAAAAAGATCTAACTGTAATATTTTGCTCAGCTTTCCATTTTCAGCTGTCTTGTTTTGAAACACCTCTCATATTGATACACATTTTTCCATGGAGAAAATAAAGTGCTGACCTACATTTGTTGAATATCCTGTTTCACTCTGAAATACAGGCTTTCTGTGGGTCTTAAAAATAATAATTCATTTGCCTTTCCACAAAAAAGTCCACAGAAGTCATGGCATTAAATGTTGCATGCGCTGCAAAAAATGAATATTTTTTGCAGTGTGATCAGAAGGTACAGTAAAAGTTATTTCCATATTCTAGAGGTTGGAAGCAGTTTTTTTTGTAATTTGAATGAAAAAGTAAAGGAGATCAATTGAAAGTTGTATTTATAAACTTTAAAGCATTGCTAATACATTTAGAAACTATGTTGGCAGATTGTGTTCCATTCAATTTATCACTTGCGTTTTCTTTACTTGGTCTTAAATTGACCTTCATAAAACCTGCAGAAACCCTGGAAATATGTCAGAATATAGACGTAAAAAACTGTGGTTTTATCCCATCTGCTGCATTACTTGCATCGTCATGACATCATCATGACATCATCGTCATGACATCATCCCGTCCAACCGCAGGACAGAGAGAATAAAAGGTCTGAAATAAAATCTGAAAATATGGTTTTCTGTGTTAAATTCTGCAAAAACGACAGAAAACTAAAGTTAAACCATGCACAGAAAGGCTTGTGGGTGTGAAGTTGAGCGGGTTGGGGATGTTCTTCCGAACACACAGCGGTTGAGGGTTCAGATGTCCGTGTTCCTCCCTGCACCAGTTCCTGTCTGAGCCTGTAAAACGCTCTCTCTCTCTTCCTCTGACAGGAAAGGCCTCATTTCCTGAGGCTGATCTGAATCAGAGGCACAGAGGGAAACGCTTTCAGACGCACTACTGAATGAGTATTTCAGTGAACAGAGTGAGCAGGACGGGATAACCTTGGTAATGCCATAGTTTATAAGCTATGGGAACCATGCCATGTTTTATGAATATGAAAATTGTTCAATATGATGTGTCATAGTAAATGAATATACTAATGCTAATATACTAATATGCTAAAGCTAATACGAATATGTTAATCATCCAGTATGATGATGTATGAAATCATTCAGCATGATGGTGTATGAATATGGTATGAATATGGAAATTGTCCAGTGTGATGGTGTATGAATATGGAAATTGTCCAGTGTGATGGTGTATGAATATTGAAATTGTCTAGTGTGATGGTGTATGAATATGGAAATTGTCCAGTGTGATGGTGTATGAATATGGAAATTGTCCAGTGTGATGGTGTATGAATATGGAAATTGTCCAATGTGATGGTGTATGAATATGGTATGAATATGGAAATGGTCCAGTGTGATGGCGTATGAATATGATAATTGTTCGACGTGATGGTGTATGAATATGTAAATTGTTCAGTATGGTAATTGTCCAGTATGTTGATGTTGTATGAATACAGAAATCGTCCAGTGTGATGGTGTAAGAATATGGTAATTGTGATGGTGTATGAATATGTAAATCGTTCAGTATGGTAATTGTCCAGTATGTTGATGTTGTATGAATACAGAAATCATCCAGTGTGATGGTGTATGAAAATGGTAATCATTCAACATGGAATTTGTTCAGCGTGATGGAATATAGAAGAATATAAGAATATAGTATGAATATAGAAATAGTTTTGTATGGTAATTGTCCAGTGTGATGGTGTATGAATGAATATGATATTTGTTCAGCGTGATGCTGTATGAATACGGTTATTGTTCAGTGTGATGGGGTATGAATATGATAATTGTTCGACGTGATGGTGTATGAATATGTAAATTGTCCAGTATGGTAATTGTCCAGTATGTTGATGGTGTATAAATACGGAAATGGTTCAGTGTGATGGTGTATGTATATGATGATTGTTCAGTGTGATGATCTATGAATATGGTAGTAATGTAGTATGAAAGTTTAAGAATGTGCTAATCATTAGTAAAATGTAATATGAATATGATTCTCATTCTGTATGTATTTTCTAGTTCTGCAGAAATCCATCTACAATAGACAATCATTTCCTGTAGACTAGTGATAAATATTTTTGTATTTCAAGGGTTAATTTATTTCCTCCATTTGTCATCTTTATATTTTTAGCCATGTTTTTTAGTTTCATATATGACTCTTATTAGTGACTCTTCCTGGTTCTTGACGTCTGTATGAATGTGATGATTGTAAACGTCTTAATCCAGTGTGTGTCTGTGTGTGTGTGTGTGTCACTCAGACGTCTGGAGCTTTAGTGTGTGTCTCGTCTGACATGCCGTCTTGTTACTGAGTGATGTAACACAAACGAGAGTCGTGTGATTGTGGAGGGTTACTGTCGTTCACTAAACAGCTACGTTACAACACTCCCTCTGCTTCTCGACATGTTTCCCATCATCCTTCAGTCTGTGCCAGGGATGTTTGTGTGTGTGTGTGTGTGTGTGTGTGTGTGATGTGGCCTGTCTCGGCACATCGTCTGTTAGTTATGCAAGTGTTCCAGCTGCTGCAGCCCGCAGTCTGATAGTTGTGAGTACGCGAGAGATCCCACATGTTAGCCAAACTCCTGCTGGTGCATTCTGGGATGCTCCAGTCTGGCTGTCTGCAGTTGCACATATACTGTTCATTTACACTATAAATATCACTTAAACAGCTACGTTACAACACTCCCTCTGCTTCTCGACATGTTTCCCATCATCCTTCAGTCTGTGCCAGGGATGTTTGTGTGTGTGTGTGTGTGTGTGTGTGTGTGATGTGGCCTGTCTCGGCACATCGTCTGTTAGTTATGCAAGTGTTCCAGCTGCTGCAGCCCGCAGTCTGATAGTTGTGAGTACGCGAGAGATCCCACATGTTAGCCAAACTCCTGCTGGTGCATTCTGGGATGCTCCAGTCTGGCTGTCTGCAGTTGCACATATACTGTTCATTTACACTATAAATATCACTCAGCGTCTGAGACGGATGATGTAAACGGGACGCGCTGCTGTAATATCATGTGACTATGGAATCGGCTCTCATATTCTGACCTAGTTTCATTATTTTACAGCAGAAATGCTTGCTGCTCAAACACACACACACACACACACACACACACGTTTATCTAAATGTTGAATAAATAGCCGTGCATTTATGTACTACTTAGTAATAAAGAAAACATGCTAACTAAAGTACGTCGGGGGAGAAATTACATCTTTAGAGAACAGCATTTTATGAAATATATGCATTATATATCATGCATTTATAATTCATTTGATTTTTACTGGTATTATTTTTTATATCATTGACATACTATTATAGTTTTGTTAATATTTTGAATTAGATTTTTATTCGAATATTTTCTGTTTTCACTTTAATTTGATTAACATTGTTGTGTGTTTTTGCCATTTTTATTAGTTTTTGATTTTTTTTATGTCTAAATAGTTTTTATACATTTTTATTTAGTGTAGTTTATTTAGTTTTTGGTTATTTTAGTACTTCAGGTTAAATGAAAATAGTTAATTTTAGCTAATTGCCAAGCAAAATTTATTATTTTCAAATTTTTTTAGATTTTATTTCAGGTAATGTTTATTTTAATTCAAGTAGCAAAAAAATATATATATTTTTATTTTTAAGTTATACTTTTAGTTTTTGTAGTTTACCTATAATCACAGATTTTTTCTTGACCTGTTGTCTTCGTTGTTTAATGTATGTTTGAATAAATCTGCCATTAAAACAGGTTTTTATTTTAGCCACAGTGTAAATGTTCATAACTCTGTTTTTATTAGAGTGTCGATTATTAAATAAACGTAATTAATTGATTATTTAAAATATTTGTTTTAGGTTTGGTTAAAAATGTTGTTGCATCACTAATTTTTACACATTTTTCAAGAAATTGTGGTTGTTGTGAGGCCGTTACTAGGCTGTTCTAGTTGGTTGCTAGGTGGTTTCTTCCTGTCTGGCCTGACAAAAAGCCTCTGTGCGTCTGATCACTGAATCTGGCACTGTGTCTAAATGGAGTGTGATTTCAGGGTCTGAGCGTTGGATGGCCGGGCGATAGGGTCAGAGACGGTCTGGCAGGATGAATTCTTTCCCGTCCATGGACAGACACATCCAGCAAACCAACGACCGGCTCCACTGCATCAAACAGGTGAGAGAAAACACATGATCCCTACAGAACCCAGACCTTAAAAACACCTTTAGGGTCTCCATTCGGCTCACTAGCCAGTTGTCACTCTCTTCTGAGAGTGTTTTAATAGATTCATGAGCTGTGACGCCCCCTACAGGACACCTGGAGGGCAGACGGGCTGTGGTTGAACAGTTATTAGACTGCCAGGAACAATAGACAATAATTTCCTGTAGACTAGTGATGAATATTTTTGGATTTCAAGGGCCTTTCACACCTCAAAGCCTAACTAAACACATTTTTTCAAGCATAATGTTTGAGTGTGATTTTCTTTTCTCAGCACCTGCAAAATCCAGCAAATTTCCAGACGGCGGCGTCGGAGCTGTTGGACTGGTGTGGAGATCCACGAGCGTTTCAGCGGCCCTTTGAGCAAAGCCTGATGGGATGCCTAACGGTGAGGTCAAATCAATCAGTTTCAGTCACTTAAAGGGATAGTTCACCCAAAAATGAAAAATTCTGTCATTAATTACTCACCCTCATGTCGTTTCAAACCCGTAAGACCTTCGTTCATCTTCAGAACACAAATTAAGATATTTTTGATGGAATCTGAGAGCTGTCTGACCCTGCATAGACAGCAACACAACTGAAATGTTCCCAAGTCCAGAAACGTAGCAAGGAGATCTGTAAAATAATCCATGTGACATCAGCGCCATTTTGGAGAATATCGTCCATCAAAAATATCTTAATTTGTGTTCTGAAGATGAACGAAGGTCTTACGGGTTTGAGGGTGAGTAATTAATGACAGAATTTTTCATTTTTGGGTGAACTATCCCTTTAACCAGTCAGCAGTCAGCTTTCATCCGCTGTTAGTAATATGAACAATTGGTTGTACCAGCTTCGACAGTTACCTTGTGTAAAGATCAATATAAAGATTAATATATACAATTTTATTCTATTCTGGTCCAATTTATTCTTTTTATATTATTCTATTCTGGTCAGCTCTGTGTTATTGAAATTTTTTCTATTGTACTCTTCTATTCCTTTGTGCTTTTATTTATTCTATTCTATTCTATTCTATTCTATTCTATTCTATTATTTCTCTTCTATTCTGCTCCAATTTGTTATTTTTATTTAATTTTACTCTGCTCTGCTTTATTTTGCTCTTCTGTTTGTTAATTTATTCTATTTTATTTTGTTCTGTTTGGCTCCAGTTTATTATATTATATGCATTTTATTTTATTTTATTCTGTTCTGATCTCTTCTCTTTTCTATTCTACTCTTCTATCCTATTGCACTTTATTCTGTACCATTTTATTCTTTTCTAATCTGCTCCATTCTATTCTCTTCTGTTGTACTTTAATTTATTGTAGGCCTATTGTTTTTTCTGTTCTATTCTATTCATTTTATTGTATTTTATTCTGCTCTCGTCTATCTACTTTTCTATTCTATTGTGCTTTAATAATTTTTTATTTCATTCTGTTCTATTCTGCTCCAATTAATTCTATTCATTTTATTTGAAATGGTCCTGCTCTGTTATATTGTAGTCTGTTTGATTGTTCTTTTCTGTTGTATTCTGCTTGAATTTATTTACGATGTGCTTAATTTTATTCAGTCGGCCTAAAGTTTATTGCTTCGTGACACTTTTATTCTATGAAGTGACTCTGTGCAGTAATGTCTGATTTAGTGTTTCTGCTGTTTCAGTTTCTACAGCAGAGAAAGAGCAGATCTGAGCTGCATTTAAGGAGAATGTGGAAAAAGGGCTAAACCAAACCTCCCTCAGATGTTTAATTAGGCGCTTTAGACACACATGATGTGTGTTTAACTGTAATTAAGACGCAGATATGAACGTCTGTGCTTCAGGCCTCAGGGTGTGGTGCTGTTTAACGTGGGCCGACCTCACGAGGGTTTGCAAATCAGGACAGATATTTTATTCCCAAAACCGCAACCACCCAATTTAACTATGACAAAGCATGCATGCATGAATGCTGAGATTTCAGTGATGTTTGAATATTATTTGCGTCTGTGTGTCAGGTGGTGAGTCGTGTCGCAGGTCAGCAGGGTTTTGACATGGATCTGGGGTATCGGCTGCTGGCCATTTGTGCTGCAAACAGGGACAAATTCACCCCCAAATCAGCAGGTGAGACTCCACCATCCTCTACGAATGTCTCAGCACCCTTATTAAACTGCAAAATGTGACATTAGAGTCCATATGAGCTGAAATGGTGCTTTTGGACCTGCTGCTGGACTGGGAGAAACTGAGCAGAACGATGACGTAACTAACTAGTTTACTACATTACCTATACACAAAGAAGCAGAGCACATTATGGTCTGTTTTTGAGGCTCATAGTTTAGAGAACATATTTTTACTTCCAAAAACATTTAAGACACAGTCTGTATCAGTGTTATTTTAATATCATTGAGATACTCTTAAAGTCTTTTTCAATCAGTTTTCATTTAAAAATTTTCCATTTTCATTTGAACTAAAATAAAAAAGTAACATTAAAAAATAAAAATTAAAGAATGAAAATGTTGTTGTTTTTGTAATTTTTAGTTAGTTATTTTATACTTGTCTATATAGTTTTTATTAATTTGTATTTAACTGGCGCCATCTTTTTAATATAATTTGTTATTTTAAAAATATTGTTTTATTTTATTCAAAAATTTAATTAAAATTGTATATTATTTTAACTAAATTAAGATAAAAAAAGTTGCCTTGGCAACTAGCTGAAATAAAAAAATATATTTTATTTAACTTCAGTTGATGTTTATTTTAATTTCAAAACAACAACTAAAATAGATTTTTTTTAAAAGGTTTTCATTTTATTTTTAGTTTTAGCTAACTATAATAACCCTATGCCATCAAGAGCTTATGATGTAACACTTCATACATAATGAATAAAATTTGGTGTAATTAATTCTTACATATTATATTTATAAATAAGTTCTGAGAAAATAAATCAGTATGATATGTCTATGTATGATATACTAAGTAAAACTAGAAACTAATTTCTAACCGATTTTGCATCACATTGTGGTTCTTCATGGGCACTTCAAGTGTAGACAGAATTATTAATTATAATTAAGCATCTGCAATCATCTATAATTGAACATCTAGTTTTGTGTTGTTGAGTTGACTTTATCTTGTTGTGTTGATGGAAAAGGATTATCCAGCAACTTAAGGGTCGTGCGTTTCATAGGAGACAGGTTTTTCTGAGTTTTTCTATGGTTTTTCCAGCAGTGGTCAGTGAAAGCTGCTGTTTCGGAGTGATTCCTGTCTGGTGTTTGCTTGATTGAGATTCTCGTACTGTCTGAGAATGATTCTTCCCTCAGAGGAATCTACAGCGCCAGAAACAAACTCAGGTTTATAGCTGTCTGATGTCGGTCTAGACTGGGTGTGCGTTTGGGGTTTTTATGCACTTCTTCAGTTCACTGCTGAACGTCTGACAGTAAGGGGATTTGATAGCTGTGTTTGTTTCTTTCTTCCCACATAATACAATGAGTTAACTCGAATCAATATTCATGTCCATTTATTTGTATATTCGGCCAGTAGCTGTGGTATTAATAAAGAGTAGATTAATACAGCTGCAGATGATCATAGCATGATAGAGAGTGTGATATTGCTTTAATACAATGCTTCTTAAACAAGTTAATATTGACTAACTTATATTGCAAACAAAATATGAGCATATATTTTGTTTCTTTTTGCTCTGATAGTGTAAATAGGTCCAAAAAAGAGGATTACGGATGGATTTCTATGAACTGTGATTCAAACACTGAATCACTTCAGAATCATTTCAAATATGCCAAACAGCCACTTCAGATAATTGATTCAAAATGTTAAATCTAAGAAGTAAAATATGAATATAGTAGTTATTATACATGAGAAAAAAATAATCCTAACATAATGACTAAATAAAAAGTGCATGGAAGTAATTGTGAAATTCATGTTGCTTATTTTTATTTTTTTTTTAACTGTTCAAACTGTTTTTTAACTGTTGATGTTTTAATTTAAAGAACCTTGGTTATGTCTTTGAAACAGTGATACAGTGCTGGAGTCTGTATCTCACTGGTGGTTTTCCCTGCAGATCAGTCGCTCCTAATTGCTTTCGCTTCAGTGTTTGGCAGGAATTTCACAGCTGCTCCTGCGGAAGACAGATACACTCATTAACCCTTCATTTACCACAGCTTTCTTAAAAACGGCTAAAATACTACAGCACAACGGCTTGAGTGTTTTCATTATCTTATGTGTGTGTGTGTGTGTGTGTGTGAGTGTTTTTGTGTGTGTATGTGTGTGTGTGTGTGTGTGTGTGTGTGTGTGTGTGTGTGTGTGTGTG
>NW_015549634.1:603057-604379 GCF_001515605.1 Sinocyclocheilus anshuiensis | reverse complement strand
GTGTGTGTGTGTGTGTGTGTGTGTGTGTGTGTGTGTGTGTGTGTGTGTGCGTGCGTGTGTGTGTATGTGTGTGTATTTGCAGCATTATTGTGGTTCAGGTTAGATGAGGGATCAGATGAAAGGTCTCTGTCAGGCTCAGACTCCACTGCTGGTTCATAACTAGTTCAAGCATGAACAAAACAAGTCACTCGTTTAATGGAATGTAAAACACACTCACGCTGTTCTAAGTGGAGGCGTTTAGAGAGTTTAACGCTTGTCTAGAGGACGAGGCTTGTGTTTCTCAGACGGACAGAGAGCGTGTGGGTTTTCACTGTGTATCTGTGCTGTCAGTCAGTCAGCAGCTCGGAGAGAGTTATACAGTGTTTCCTACTGCAGGGGTTCCCAAACTGGGGTTTGTGTGTTGATGAAAAGCTAATAATTATTTAAATCATCATAAAAATTAATGAATACTTTTAAAATTAATGAATTTGAATGAATAATGAATATCAATGAAGAAAACGTTTATTTGTTGTCTGAACATATAACAAATTTGAATAATAATCAGCAAGGAATATACAATAAATACAATATATAAAAAATTAATATTACGAAATCATTATAGGCTATTCCATTGACATTTGCATTTAACCTAAATGTAGGCTACTGTAAGATCTGAAATGTATTTTCTTGCCGCTGAATTACATTTTGAAATATATTATATTATATATATAGGTACATAAAGTTTGATACTAAATATATTTTCATTTCCAAAAATATATATAATTGAGCTTTACTGTTTTCAACATACATTTAGCATATACTGTATTTAAAATATATTTTGTACAGAAAATATGTATTTTTTGCCATATGGGTCAGCATTTTTGTATGTAAAACAAAAACACTTGAATGGATGACAAACGCTAACTTGAAGCTTTTGTGAATAGGTGATTATGCAAATGAATTACTGAATTTAATTTCTGAATTGATTCATTGAGATTAATCTAATTGTGCTAATTATCCTGCATATTCTTTTTGCACCGAAATTCTTCCTCTTCGCTGCAGCTCAGATGTTTGTTTTGTTGTTTTGGAAATCTCGATGGAGAAAATGAATGAGTTTTTAGTCTCCATTGAGCTCTGTGTTTCATTCAAACTAATGAGATTTAAACCTGCAACCTTGTGGTTACCAGCACAGATCGTTAACTACCTCTAGTAATGACTTGATAATGCTGTTGACTGTAGAAACCTGTATATAATTAAAGATAAACTCTAATTCAGTGTGGTGATCTAACACACACACACACACACACACACACACACACACACACACACAGACACACACACCC
>NW_015549634.1:593175-602702 GCF_001515605.1 Sinocyclocheilus anshuiensis | reverse complement strand
TGTGTGTGTGTGTGTGTGTGTGTGTGTGTGTGTGTGTTTCATCAGACTGCAGATCTGTCCCTGTCTGCTCGTATCTGTTTCAGCTCTGATAGATCACACATCATAGAGCTCTTAGTACATCAGTAAAGAGTGAAGTACAGTCTGATGGTGTTATAGCAAACAAAACACCCGACAGATTCGTTTAAACCCTGATGCAAAGCAGAGGTTGACTACACATGATCCCACTAATAATACAGCTCTTTACCAAATTAATAAATCAATAAATACACGGAAATCACTTGCCTGGTACAACAATGAATTATATTAAATATTAAGTATTAACATTTAACCCTTGATATTGTACGGTCAGCCAGCAACTGACTAACCACAAAATGTGTTTTATGCAATATTTAGGACCAGATAAATCTCAAATTGCATCTAAACAACATTGGCTCAACCAATGGCATTCATTAGGGGGTGGGGCTACCTGTTTGGCCGACCAATGGCAGATGAATTGAGTGTTTGAAAACAGGATTTTTTTTTTTGCAATTCCACTTAAGAAAATAACACACTTCACCATTTCTTCTTCTTGCAAATCTGATAAAATTCTGAAAATTTAGTGAAATATACTGCTGTGCCCGTGGATATCTTGTTTACTTGCTACTTAGCAACTGTTTCGTAGATTTGATGCCACTAACCTGATAAACTATTTCAGATTTAGTGGTTATTTCAGACTCATAACTGTTTGTTGTATCTGCTTGTGAAGCTGTACTACAGATTTATAGTGAAATTTAGTGGTAATGTAATGAAATTTAGTGAAAATTTGACAGTAGCAGCTCATTGAGAGTGTGTAATTAGTTCTTCACCCTTCATAGTGTTTACATAATAATGTTAAATAATGTTTAATTTATTGTTTAATTTGTTTGGAATACAATAAAAATGGTCAAATGCTTTAGATCTTGCAGCAGGGTTATTATAGTCAACTAAAACCAAAAAAAAAAAATGTTTTTTTTGTTACTAAAAAAACTATCTAAAATAAAATAAAATAAAATATTAAAATATTAAACTTGTTTCATTTTAGCTAGTTGCCAACAAGGCAACATTTCTCATTTTCATTTAGTTTAACTTGATGTAATAAAATAAATGAAGTTATAACTGATAAAATCTATAGAAATAAAAAACAAAAACTAATAAATACGAACAACAAAATTACTAAAACTTTAACTAAAATTAAAAAAAAAAGAAAATGGAAAATACAAAAATAAAAAACTATTCAAAATATTAAGCTATAACAGTATCGCAATGATACTAAAATAACACTCACTGCAAATGTTAAAAAGTGGTCATTGTTAATACATTTAAAATTTTAAATGGTATAAATTTATTTATTTAGTTATTTATTTTTAAACATGGAAAATTCCTCTTGTCATAAGGAATCAACTTTCTCTTGATCTTTTGATCTTTTTTTTTGAAGGGGGGGTTCATTGTGCTATGAAAACATGTAACTTTCAGAACTCAAAACATGTTTTTGAGAGAAAATAAAAAAGAGCTCCAGGACATCAGGGAAAAACGTCAAATGATATGACCCATTTAATGTGTGTTTGTGTTTGTTTAGCGTTGCTGTCCTCGTGGTGTGAGGATCTGGGTCGACTTCTGCTGCTGCGTCATCAGAAAAGCAGACAACCCGATCCATCTGTGGGCAAGAACCCGATGCAGGCCAACATCAACAATATGAAACCGGCGCTGTCACATGGGTCAGTTTCTCACACACACACATATTGACACACTGTTGCACGTTAACTGTTTACATCCTTTTTAATCTCCATAGTGATGCATCATTTCAATATGACTCCGTCTCCTGGCAACAAAACACTAATCAGCCGCCAGGTTCTGTTTCCGTGGTGACCACTGTATGGGGTGTCACCAATACATCACAGAGTCAGGTGAGAGTGTATTTAACACCGTTCAGAGCACATGCTGCTGTTTGAGTGCATGTCATAACGTGTGTGTGTGTTTAGGTGTTGGGGAACCCCATGGTGAACCCAAACAGCCACATGAACCCTATGACGGGAGGTAATGGAGGTATGAACCCGGGACAGTTTACTGGACAGCAGCAGTTTTCCTCCAAGGCCAGTCCAAACCAGGCCTGCATGCAGCCGGGGATGTACGGGAGATCCAGTTACCCTGGAGGAGGAGGATTCGGGAACAGGTCAGTTTGTTTCTTCATCAGATTTGGAGTAATGTCTCAGCAATGGATGCTCTGCAGTGAATGGGTGCCGTCAGAATGAAAGTCCAAACAGCTGATAAAAACATCACAATAATCCACAAGTAATCCACAGCACTCCAGTCCATCAGTTAACATCTGGAGAAGACAAAAGACTCGTATTGTAGTTAAAAACGTCTTAATGCTGGATATGTTTCAGCTTTTGTCTTCTCCAGATGTTAACTGATGGTGTGTGTGTGTGTGTGTGTGTGTGTGTGTGTGTGTGTGTGTGTGTGTGTGTGTGTGTGTGTTTCATCAGACTGCAGATCTGTCCCTGTCTGCTCGTATCTGTTTCAGCTCTGATAGATCACACATCATAGAGCTCTTAGTACATCAGTAAAGAGTGAAGTACAGTCTGATGGTGTTATAGCAAACAAAACACCCGACAGATTCGTTTAAACCCTGATGCAAAGCAGAGGTTGACTACACATGATCCCACTAATAATACAGCTCTTTACCAAATTAATAAATCAATAAATACACGGAAATCACTTGCCTGGTACAACAATGAATTATATTAAATATTAAGTATTAACATTTAACCCTTGATATTGTACGGTCAGCCAGCAACTGACTAACCACAAAATGTGTTTTATGCAATATTTAGGACCAGATAAATCTCAAATTGCATCTAAACAACATTGGCTCAACCAATGGCATTCATTAGGGGGTGGGGCTACCTGTTTGGCCGACCAATGGCAGATGAATTGAGTGTTTGAAAACAGGATTTTTTTTTTTGCAATTCCACTTAAGAAAATAACACACTTCACCATTTCTTCTTCTTGCAAATCTGATAAAATTCTGAAAATTTAGTGAAATATACTGCTGTGCCCGTGGATATCTTGTTTACTTGCTACTTAGCAACTGTTTCGTAGATTTGATGCCACTAACCTGATAAACTATTTCAGATTTAGTGGTTATTTCAGACTCATAACTGTTTGTTGTATCTGCTTGTGAAGCTGTACTACAGATTTATAGTGAAATTTAGTGGTAATGTAATGAAATTTAGTGAAAATTTGACAGTAGCAGCTCATTGAGAGTGTGTAATTAGTTCTTCACCCTTCATAGTGTTTACATAATAATGTTAAATAATGTTTAATTTATTGTTTAATTTGTTTGGAATACAATAAAAATGGTCAAATGCTTTAGATCTTGCAGCAGGGTTATTATAGTCAACTAAAACCAAAAAAAAAAAATGTTTTTTTTGTTACTAAAAAAACTATCTAAAATAAAATAAAATAAAATATTAAAATATTAAACTTGTTTCATTTTAGCTAGTTGCCAACAAGGCAACATTTCTCATTTTCATTTAGTTTAACTTGATGTAATAAAATAAATGAAGTTAAAATCTATAAAATCTATAGAAATAAAAAACAAAAACTAATAAATACGAACAACAAAATTACTAAAACTTTTAAAAAAAATTGTTTCATTTTAGCTAGTTGCCAACAAGGCAACATTTCTCATTTTCATTTAGTTTAACTTGATGTAATAAAATAAATGAAGTTATAACTGATAAAATCTATAGAAATAAAAAACAAAAACTAATAAATACGAACAACAAAATTACTAAAACTTTAACTAAAATTAAAAAAAAAAGAAAATGGAAAATACAAAAATAAAAAACTATTCAAAATATTAAGCTATAACAGTATCGCAATGATTAACACTCAACACTCACTGCAAATGTTAAAAAGTGGTCATTGTTAATACATTTAAAATTTTAAATGGTTATTTATTTATTATTTAGTTATTTATTTTTAAACATGGAAAATTCCTCTTGTCATAAGGAATCAACTTTCATCTGGGTCGACTTCTGCGGCTGCGTCATCAGAAAAGCAGACAACCCGATCCATCTGTGGGCAAGAACCCGATGCAGGCCAACATCAACAATATGAAACCGGCGCTGTCACATGGGTCAGTTTCTCACACACACACATATTGACACACTGTTGCACGTTAACTGTTTACATCCTTTTTAATCTCCATAGTGATGCATCATTTCAATATGACTCCGTCTCCTGGCAACAAAACACTAATCAGCCGCCAGGTTCTGTTTCCGTGGTGACCACTGTATGGGGTGTCACCAATACATCACAGAGTCAGGTGAGAGTGTATTTAACACCGTTCAGAGCACATGCTGCTGTTTGAGTGCATGTCATAACGTGTGTGTGTGTTTAGGTGTTGGGGAACCCCATGGTGAACCCAAACAGCCACATGAACCCTATGACGGGAGGTAATGGAGGTATGAACCCGGGACAGTTTACTGGACAGCAGCAGTTTTCCTCCAAGGCCAGTCCAAACCAGGCCTGCATGCAGCCGGGGATGTACGGGAGATCCAGTTACCCTGGAGGAGGAGGATTCGGGAACAGGTCAGTTTGTTTCTTCATCAGATTTGGAGTAATGTCTCAGCAATGGATGCTCTGCAGTGAATGGGTGCCGTCAGAATGAAAGTCCAAACAGCTGATAAAAACATCACAATAATCCACAAGTAATCCACAGCACTCCAGTCCATCAGTTAACATCTGGAGAAGACAAAAGCTGAAACATATCCAGCATTAAGACGTTTTTAACTACAATACGAGTCTTTTGTCTTCTCCAGATGTTAACTGATGGACTGGAGTGCTGTGGATTACTTGTGGATTATTGTGATGTTTTTATCTGCTGTTTGGACTCTCATTCTGACGGCACCCATTCACTGCAGAGCATCCATTGCTGAGCAAGTGATTTGCTTTCCTTGCAGATCGTGTAATAATCATAATAAACACGGCCTTAGGTTTTGTCTTTAGAACAATTTAAAGAAAAAAGATAACATGTTTTGCGTAAAAAAAATATTCTTACCTTTATTCTTAAATTCAAAATGAGAAGTAAATAGCAGTTACAAAGAATTTTTATTTTTGTAGAACATTTCATGAATCCCAACTCTTTCTCTCTTGTGCAGTTTTGGGGGCGGTCCTAACCACACAGGTGGGATGGGCCTGCCTGCACAGACACACACCCCTTCTAACTTCAGCCAACCAGCTGCTGCCGCCGCCGCCGCTGCTGTGGCTGCTGCTGCTGCTACGGCGACCGCTACAGCCACGGCAACGGTCGCCGCGCTACAGGAGACGCAACACAAGGACATGAACCAATACGACCCGGTGAGGGAGTGTCTATAATCATCAGACTAGTTGGATTGTTATTTTTAATTGAAAGAATGAGTTTGAACAAAGCATTTTGCTTGTTTGTGTTCTAGATGTGTTCCTCCTTTCAAATGGGACCAAACCAGGCTTACAGCACTCCGTTTGTGAATCAGCCCGGCCCCCGGGGGCCCCCTGCTCACCCTGGGGCCATGAACATGGGGCAGCCACGGGGCCAGATGGGGCCATATGGGGGTCAGAGGACACCCCAGCAGGGCTACGGGCCACGGCCAGTGCAGGGGGTGAAGAGACCGTATCCTGGAGAGGTGAGGAAAACAGCTTAGGTGTCAGATACAGCACTGGATATAATGCATTATTAAGTTACATTGCAAACGTAATATAAGGGGTTACTTTTAATTTTTCTTTAATTTAATTACATTTGAATGAAATAAAAGATTGGCTTAATTTATATTTTCTGAAACTTAACATGGACAAAACAGATCATTTTTATTGGTACTCCGTCACTCTCTAGCAATATTCCTACTAATTTCACTTGTGAGATTGCTGGTTCTTTAACTAGTCGAGGTTAATATGGGATTTAGAAAGTAATTAGTAATAAATAATGCAATACTTTTTAGAGAGAGTAATTAGTACAGTAATATAATTATTCTGTTGAAGATGTAATCTGTAGCTAGTAATTGCTTTTTTAGAGTAACTTACCCAACACTGGTCAAATATACAGTTAATTTGACTTTTCTCTACACTTTGCAATGGTTAAAATACACGTAGAATTTTCTCATATAAACTTTGAAAATATGCTAAATATCGGCATATTATTAAATACATTTGCATATTATATCAAAAATAGTGTAGACCTCACAAAAATGTTAAAACCTATATTTTTGCTTTAATATAATAATTTGTACATTTTGATTATTTGAGCATTTTTTACAAATCTAAAAAAATTTTTTTTTCATATTTTTAAAAATAATTGTATTAATATATTATTCATATTAAATTACAGACTATTCTATCATGTTATATTCTGTTTTTTTAAACAAATAAACAAGATAAAATGGCCCATTAAATGGCAAAAAAAGTGCCACAAATCTTGTAACAAAATTAGGCCTCTGTGCCTATTACAGAAAATGATTTAAATTGCGTAAGGTTATATACATTCATAAAAATCTAATTATTTTGGGTGTTGTTTGGGTGATGCAAAACACTGATGATCATTCATGCCTGTTGCATCTATTCTTAATAAAAATACAGTTCCAATTATTAAGCACATGATAGTAAAGATAGTGAGTGGCTGTGTCTGTTTGTGGTGTTTTGTCTTTAGTGGTGATGCAGCTGACCCCCGTAAACCAGTCTCTGTTTTCATGTTCTTAGTTGAGTTTGAGATTTCAGTGTAGTGTTTGTTGTTCTGCAGGGGAGCTACGGGCAGCAGTATGGACCAAGCGGGCAGTTTTCCTCTCAGCAGGGTCAGTATCTGAACCCTGCCGCCAGCAGAGGCGTCTCGTCACCGCATTACACCGCTCAGAGGATGCCAGCACAGAGCCAGACTGGCTACAAGGTCCTGCACTAACATCAGGCTGCCCTCCAAGACACCTTCTTTTAATAACAAAATACTTGATTACAAATTGTGACCCTGTCTGTGAAATCCAGGCTAAAGTCTCAAAATCTAATTATGAGATAACAAGCATCAAAGTTTGATTTCAACCATTAATTTCACTATGATTTCAATCTTTGACATGGCCTCACTTAGTCAATATTAAAGATATCAAGGTTACATTTTCAAAGAATGTTCTACATCTTTATGAAGGATGATTTAATGTAGAAAACAGTAAATCACAAAAAAATGACTTTAGCTGGGTTTTCACAGGCAGGGTCACAAATATGTTTTAATAGAGGCGGGGGTAAAAATTGAGATTCTTGAAATATACACAATTTTTAAATCATCACCACTATGAAAAATCTTAGTATCTTAATGTATTTTATGTTAGACTTTATAATACAAATGTGTGTATATATTTATATAATTAATAATAATTATAATAAATTATAATAAAATAATGAGTACATGATTTGTAAGTGTGTTACATTTCTTAAAATAATTTTTTTATAATAATATAATTAATTGTTTATTATAATGTATTTTATTATGTTACATTTTATAATACAAACATATAAACATATTTCATTACATTTTATTTATATAAAATTAATAATGATTTATTATAACAAATTATAATAAAGTGGTGATTAAATGATTGATACAATAAAAAGTAACGTAATACTGGACTACAAAAACTTTTTAAATGATTTTATTATGTTAATATAATAATTTATTTTATTACTATTGTTTATTAATAGTAATAAAATAATTTATTATAATGTATAATGTATGTTAGACTTTATAATACAAATGTGTGTGTGTGTATATATTTATATAATTAATAATAATTATAATAAAATAATGAGTACATGATTGCTACAATAAAAAATGGACTACACACCACTGTTTTAAATTATCATCTATTTTTATTTTTTTATAATAATAATAATAATCATTTATTCTAATATATTTTATATTTTCGTAATAAAATGTTCTAATTTTATTAAAATATATTTCAGTATAATATAGCCAAAACAATCCAATCCCATAATACTGACAAGCTCATTGAGTGTGTCTTTGTCTCTGTCTCTACTACAGGAACCCAGCAATAACTTCAGCACGGGAAACTTTCATTACAGTGGGGTACGTTAGTTAGATGTTCCGTCAGCAGTTGATTTATTCACAGTTTCAGGTGTTTACCTGTTGTGATTTCTTGTGTTTGTAGCCTCCGCGGCCAATGGGCAGTTACCCTCACTCTCCATTACCGGGTGACCCCACGCCCCCCGTGACCCCAGGAAGTAATATGCCACCGTATCTGTCGCCAAACCAGGACATGAAGCCCTCGTTTCCTCCTGATATCAAACCCAACATTAATGCACTGCCGCCTGCTCCAGGTATGAGCCGCTACATCACCATACATCATTTTGGCCACACTGTTAAAAATGATTTTCCTGTGTGGTTTTGTCTGGTTTCCAATACATCTGTACATTCATAAATGTGACCCTGGAGCACAAAAGCAGTCTTAAGTCGCTGGGGTATATTTGTAGCAAAAACATTGTATGGGTCAAAATTATCCATTTTTCTTTTATGCCAAAAATCATTAGGATATTAAGTAAAGATCATGTTCCATGAAGATATTTTGTAAATTTCCTACCACAAATATATCAAAACTTAATTTTTAATCAGTAATATGCATTTCTAAGAACTTCATCTGTACAACTTTAAAGGTGATTTTCTCAATATTTATATTTTTTTGCACCCTCAGATTCCAGATTTTCAAATAGTTGCATCTCAACCAAATATTGTTTTATCATAACAAACCATACATCAGTGGAAAGCTATTTATTCAGCTTTCAGATGATGTATAAATCTCAATTTCAAGAAATTGACCCTTATGACTAGTTTTGTGGTCCAGGGTTACAAATTAAGATACATTTACTTGAGAAGCAAAATGATTGTTTTGAATATCGAATCATTAAATAGGCTTAATCTCCATGTTGTTTCCTAGGCAACCCTAACGAGGAGCTCCGGCTGACGTTCCCGGTTCGGGACGGTGTGGTTCTGGAGCCGTTCAGACTGGAGCACAACCTGGCCGTCAGTAATCACATCTTCCACCTGCAGCCCACCGTCCACCAGACGCTCATGTGGAGGTCAGTGTGATTTTTAAATGGTCACCATGATGACAAATTGATTTTTAAATTCTAATAAAATTATTTTAAAGTAACTGTACTGTAATACTGAACTCCACTCAACTGTTTTAATTTATTATATTTTTTAATAATTTAATTTATCATAATTAATCATAATTATAATAATAAAATTTAAGTAATTTATTATAATAAATTCTAATAAAATGCTTATAAAAAAGTAACCTTAATACCGGGTTACACACCACTGTTTTAATTTATTATAATTTGTTTTATTATTTTATACTTTATTATTTTATTATTTATTATAATATATTCTAATAACATTATGATAAAATGATTGATGCAATAAAAAAGTAACTGTAATACTAGACTGTACACCACTGTTTTAATTTATTCTC
>NW_015549634.1:588952-591380 GCF_001515605.1 Sinocyclocheilus anshuiensis | reverse complement strand
CCACTGTTTTATTTATTATACATTTTTAAATTATTTTATTATAAATATAAAATTAATAATAATTTATTAATTTTAGTATATTATATTTTATAATATACATTTTATTATATTTTATATATTTGATTAAAGTATCTTCTTTTTTATTATTACAGTACTTTTAGAATAATTTTTATAATTAAATATTTAAAGTTTATTAAATATTTAAACATGCTGATGATTAAGAGTCAAAGTATATTTATTATTTTATTTAATAATTTATTATATTTTATTTAAATGCTAAATGCATATATATATATATATATATATATATATCAGGGTTCGTACAGGTGCTTGAAATCCTTGAAATTGCAATTGCATTGGTTTTCTAATAATTTGCTTTATTTATTACTGAATAACGTTAGTTTACTTTTTAGACAAAATGCCTTTTGCATAAAACGAAAACAGCTCCGCTCGATTCTGCGCGTGTGGCTTTAGTGTGATCCGCCGGTCTTTATTATATAAACACATATATAACCTCCCGATAAACACATGTCGGGAGGTTGTTGCTTCAGTCAGCGTTGGCTTGAAAACGACAAATATAAATTCATGGTTCGAATAATGTAAAGTCTCCTGTAAAGTCAGTTTTTTTTCATGGGAGAGTCTGCGCTTTCAAGCCGTGTAAAAGGTAAGCAAAAATGCCCCTCCTCAGTTAAACTAAATATGTTAAGACTGTCGCGATTAAAGTGAAATAATAAAATAAATATTTCAAAGTCAAAATGCAGCACAGGTGTTTTCATATTAATGCATCTCTGAAGTGAACCGACTGCCTTCAGAGAAGTTTCAATGGCATTTTCGTTTCATCTGACCGACGTATAATGTCTGATAAAGTAGCGTTTGTGAGCACAGCTGCTTTGTGTAGCGACAGCCGTTACCGGGGAAACCGCTGTATTTCTGCAGTTCCACCATTATATGGAGTCAAGATACATTTTTGTTGTTGCTATGGACTACAGTGACAAGAGTGATGTACAGCGTTCTTACACCTTTTCCAAATTAAAACTCAAGCACTTTCAAGGTGCATTTTCAAGCTTTTCCAGCACTTTAAACCGCTGTATTTCTGCAGTTCCAAAAGCGCCACCTGCTGGCAGACAGAAGCTCACGTTTTAGCCTTTAAACTATTTTTAAGAAATAAAGGAAAGGGATGAGTCAAAAGTGTAAAGAATTATTTTAACTTAAAGCACACAGACATCTTACTTTTTTTTAGATTTTTGAAGAAACATTAGCTTTTTGTTCTGAACAAAAACAGCAGATGGACTTATTAAAAAATGCAAATTCATCTTCTGCCACCAGAGCCGCTGAAAAAAATTATTCTTTATACTTTTGACTCATCCCTTTTCTTTATTTCTTAATAAAGTGAAAAACTCAAGTGTGTGTGTGTGTGTAAACATGTAATTTACCACAGTTTAAAGTGCTGGAAAAGCTTGAAAATGCACCTTGAAAAGTGCTTGAAATTGAATTTGGAAAAGGTGTAAGAACCCTGATATATATATATATATATATATAATTTTTTAAATTTTTATTTCAATAATATTGAATCTGGAAGCTAAATATTGTAATATCGAATCAGGTGGTTTATGGCGGTTCCCAGCCCTGTGTTTTATTAGCACTTTACTATCACAAATACATACATACATACACACACACGCGAATAAATATATAAAAACAGCCAGACAGAGGCTTCCTGTTCAAGTCCGCCTGTGTTTGTGTCTCAGGTCTGATCTGGAGCTTCAGTTCAAGTGTTATCATCATGAAGACAGGCAGATGTACACGAACTGGCCGGCGTCGGTGCTGGTCAGTGTCAACGCCACACCGCTCACTATCGAGCGCGGCGACAACAAGACTTCCCACAAACCCCTGCACCTGAAGCACTTGTGTCAGCCGGGCCGAAACACCATCCAGATCACCGTGACGGCCTGCTGCTGTGTGAGTTTACACACACACACACACACACACAGTCCTCTTGTGCTCGTCTGGTGAGTGTTGCGTGAGCGTCTCCGATGTGTTTTCTCTGCAGTCGCACCTGTTTGTCCTTCTGCTGGTTCACCGGCCGTCGGTTCGATCGGTGCTGCAGGGTTTATTTTAACTTTAAACCGCATAAACACATTTCATTACACCAAATACACAAAATAATGTTATTTTTAGCAGCATATGACCCCTTTAATTTAGAAAAAAAAAATTCTCACAGTATAAATCACACAGAGTTTTTACATACCAATTACCATACCAACACTACCAAATTGTAATGCTCACCAAGGCTGCATTTATTTGATCAAAAAATACAGTAAAAAAACATATAGTAATGTTGTTGGCACCGATAGCCTGGTGGCAGTGTGCCAACATATAACGCTGTTGCACTTTGGGTGTCCCGAGTTTGAGTCCCAGCTCGTGGCCC
>NW_015549634.1:556280-588299 GCF_001515605.1 Sinocyclocheilus anshuiensis | reverse complement strand
TGTGATACATTTTATTTTTCAGGATTCACAGATGAATAGAAAGTTCAAAAGAACAGCATTTATTTGAAATATAAATCTTGAAACATTATAACTATCTTTACTGTCACTTTTGAGCAATTTAATGCACGTTTTCTGATTAAAAGTATTTATTTTAAAGTAATAAAGTATTAAAAAGGGAACAGGATCATTATATTTGGGGGTCAAAAATAATATTTGGCATCAAAAAAAGTCTACATTTACATATAAGTGTGGTAATGTTGTCTAAACGTTGTGTTAATGTTGTGATAATGTTCTATTGCAGTGCTTTGACCTGGAGTCCTATCTAGAGCTGAACTGTGAGCGGGGCTCATGGAGATGTCCGGTGTGCAAGTAAGATCCTCCAGTCACTCCTCAGATCACGACTGAGATGCTTGAGTGATGCAGAACTGATCTTCTGTTTCTCTTCTTCAGTAAAGCGGCTCTGCTAGAAGGTCTGGAGGTGGATCAGTACATGTGGGGGATCTTGAACGCTCTTCAGAAGTAAGTCAACATTTAGTGCTCGCTTTGGACGTTTTGGAAGCCAGACCAGCTGGTTTATAAGGTGGCCGAGAAAGCTCAATGCGCAGCAAATGAAAAAAACACATGCAAATAGAAAAAGCACCTGCAAATTAAGAAAACATCTTCATCAGTTTGACAGCACATTCTCACAACACAAACAATAACAGAAACACGTTGCAAATACTCACAACACCGACAAATACAAATGTGCTGCAAAAATAGAAACGCGCTGCAAATACGCACAGACCACCTGACTGGGACATGCTTAGCAATGTCTACTCACAAAGGTGAGATTTTATATGATTCCTTAGCTTTTTTATTTGGTTTGTTTTTTTAGCCTAAGTAAGCTGACGAAATACACAGTCACTGTAACTGAGAAACGTTATGTAAGCTGGCTCCTTTTACAACTTCCTTTACAAAAATGAACCATGCTTTTACTATTAAAATAAATAAAGAGGAAAAATAAATAGCCTATATACAGTATATATATATATACAAATTTTATATTTTTTTAAATAAAAATAGTTTAGTTAATAGTATTAATGCATAGTTAATGCTATAGTTAAATCATGGTAAGTTAAAAACACTAACCATAGGTTAACCATGATATTTTACTACACTTTTACTATAATAAAACCATGGTTTCGTGTTAGGTTGTGATTATTTGCAGCACGTTTCTGTTTTTGCTTATTTTGTATTTGCAGCACATGTGCTGTCAAACTGATGAAGATAAATAATCTTAATTTGCTGGTGCTTTTTCTGTTTGCGTGTGTTTTCTGAAGTTGCAGCGCGTTGAGCTCTCTTGGCCTCCGTAGGTTTAGGTGTTTTGCACAGATGTACTTCCTGTCGTTGCAGCTCAGAGTTTGAGGAGGTCACGATAGACCCGTCCTGCAGCTGGAGGCCGGTGCAGATCAAATCTGAGCGGCACATAAAGCAAGATCCGGACGGGTTGATGTCCAAGCGCTTCAAAATCACGAGTCCCAGTCAGATGGTGCTGCCCAACGTGATGGACATGATCGCTCAGCTCAGCCCAGGAGCGTCTCCATACCCCAACAACAGCACTATCCAGTACATCAGCCCAGGTGCGGCCCATTACCCAGAAACACTCATGATGGGCACTCTTTAGCTGTGTCTGAAATCGCTCACTCGCTCACTAATCCCTATATAGTAGGGATGTAACGATGAACCGCGAGCCGGTTGAAAATCGATTCAAATATGTGACCCTGGAGCACAAAAGCAGTCATAAGCAGCACAGGTATATTTGTAGCAATAGCCAACAATACATTGTATGGGTCAAAATTATAGATTTTTCTTTTATGACAAAAATCATTAGGATATTAAGTAAAGATCATGTTCCATGAAGATATTTAGTAAATTTCCTACCGTAAATATATCAAAACGTAATTTTTGATTAGTAATATGCATTGCTAAGAACTTCATTTGGACAACTTTAAAGATGATTTTCTCAATATTTCGATTTTTTTGCACCCTCAGATTCCAGATTTTCAAATATTGTCCTATCCTAACAAACCATACATCAATGGAAAGCTATTTATTCAGGTTTCAGATGATGCATAAATCTCAATTTCAAAAAATTGACCCTTATGACTAGTTTTGTGGTCCAGGGTCACATATGTGACGATTAAAAATCATGAATGGAATTGAATCGTGAGTTGAGTGAATCGTTACATCTCTACTATATAGTGTATGGCAGCTGAGTGCACTATACCAGAAAGGAGTGAACGAAATGAAGTGAACGAATTTGGACACGCTGTCGCAGACATATGTACTTTTTACTTTATATTACATGTACTTTATTTTAGAACATAATATTAATAACAATAACACTCAAAATGACTTTATATTGTAATTATACATACCTCCGCGTGAGCTTTGTGGTTTCATCGATGGTATATTATTAATTTGTTTTGTAATGCTTATATGTTCATAATTATTAAATACTATTAAAATACTGTCAACAAAAATAAACACACATTAAAGCATGTTCATAATTTTATGTATTTATTATTTTTAGTATCTTGAAACTCTCCCGGGCAGTATTTTGTGCTCAGATCAGATAAAAATAGTCTTAGAGTGACTCATTTTACATCAGAATGAATACTCTACCTACAGATGATTAACAAACATTCTTAAATCATCCACCAAATTATCATTATTTTTTTAAGTTAACAATGATGAAACCCCGTAAATTAGTGAAATATTAAACTGATTAATAATGCATGAGATAAACGTTAAAGCAGAAATAAGAAAGATGTAAGCGGCATCTCTCAAACTCTATTCAAACTCTATTCCAGCTCATCAGTTCTCCGCATTGGATTGTGGGAAATAGTGCTTTAGTGAGTGTACATCAGTTGTACACTCGAAATCAGAATGCATTGTGGGTAAAAAGTAGTGAACGAAGGAATGAAGTCGTTCAGCACTACAGAATGGCTGACAACCATAGGGAGCAGTTTCGGACAAATGTACACGTTCTTATGCAACTTCTGTTTCCCAGGCAACCGTTTCCAGGGCCACAGTAAGTTTGGTGACTATCCCCATGGCAACGCAGCATCATCATCATCAGTGAGTGAGTTCGTTCAGGGGCCACACCCCCCCGCTGACCTCTCGACCTCTGAGAGCCTGACACACACGCTGCAGGATACCGTGAGTCTCTGAAACACACACACACAGCAGGTGTGGTCCGTTCTTCGTCTGTCGCTAACTCAGTTAGCTAGATTTGATTGTTGACGATTTCGCTTGATCTCTGATTGGTTGGTTCTTCAAAAGCTCATCCTGGAGTTGCTGTCATAGCAACAGGTCCGTAAACAGCTTATTTCATGTAAACAGGATTAGATCGCATCTTTTTAAGCAGAATTGATACTTAAAATCTGTCCCAGCCACTGCTACTTTATTAGAAGAGTACCCTACTGATCCAGGGACAGTAATTTACAATAATAATAATTTACAAATTAATTCGAAAATAATATTATAATGTTGTGTAATCTATAATACTATAGACACAGCCAGTTTTACTCATTGAAATATTTATTCATGATAAAATAATAACTTTATAATTGTATACGAGTCTTACACACATGCTGTTCAGTTAATCTGAGCCGTGCATTAATTTGAGTGATGACAGATATTATATATATATTATATTAAATGAATTGATAATTACAATATTGAAATAAAAATGTAAAGCCTGTACAAATAGAAATTGTGAATATAAATAATTGTGAATTTTAATATAATAAAAACAGTGCACATTTCATTTATCGATTATAATAACATTTATGTAGTTTTGTTCGCTTGGCTGTTTCCAGAAATGTGTCAAGTTTTTTCGTCAGGTGTCTTTTTTAATTATAAGATGTCATTACGTTGCTGTCTTGCCGCAGCCAATCGCTGCACTGCTGATCGCGGTCTCGAGTATCGATACATCTGCCCTTTTCGGGGAACACGAGAACACTCGGTAACCTTAGACAACTTCATCCAGATAATTTAATCAAATACGCAAATTCGTTTGAAGAAGCAAATTAGCCAGAGATCAGTTATCAGGATTAGAAGATCCAGCATCTTTCAGATCATCTCAGATGTAATAAGCGAGGTGCGAAGAACGGGCCGCTGATGCAGTTCAGTTGGGTTTAGTATTATTTACATTCATGATGTTCTGTACTTATATTTGTGTTATGTTCATTTTTTTTTAAATATACACAGTTTTGTATAAATACTGTTTATTTTTAAATTTTATTTACTTTTTTATAATTTTTTTGCACTGTTATTGTAGCTTTTATTGTCTTTTTTATTGCTTTTAATTGTTTTGATGTTGTTTTTTTTATATTTGTATATTCTGCCTTACAAAGGATAATTATAATAATAACTTTATTTGTTTAGTTAGCTGTTTGTTAAATATATATATATATACTATAAAATAAACAACTAATTAAATAAAAAGTTATTATTCTAATTATCCTTTGTAAGGCAGAATATATAAATATTAAAAAACAATTAAAAGCTATATATATTATATATATGTAATATTAATATATTTTTTAGTTTATTTCCTTTTTTGTTTATTTATTTTAAACTATTGCACTTTTACTGTAGATTTTATCATACTTTTGGTCTTTTTTATTGTTTTAATCACTTTTATAATTTATTTTTTAATGTTTGTATATTTTGTCTTACAAATAATAACAATAAAATAACTTACATGAATAAATAAAATAACTTTCATTCAATAATTTCATTAAATTTTTAACTTTACTTACTATTTACTTTATTTTATGTATATTATTATATGCAAAGCACAAAATATTGATAACTGTTTTGTATATCTGTAACCTGAGAGAAATTGTTTGAATTTCTGTAGAAAAAAAAGATATTTCTTTTTAATCAGATGATATGATAAAACATGATACATAAAACATTGATATCAGCCAATGCCGATATGTTGTGCATCCTTAATTTATAAATCTTTCAATTTACTCTTTACTCAATTGTTTTGTATAAATAATATTTTTACAGTACATTTTTATTTATTTTTTTATTTATTTCCATTTTTGTTTTGTTACCGACTTAATTAGAAAAAAACCTGGAATTTCTTCTTAATCATATGATGCAATAATTAAAAAAAAGGTTTATATCAGATGATAGCAATGTTGAGTATCCTTAATGTCAGTTCATGCGTATTTTCTGTTTTCTGTCACAGACGCCTCACCCCCTCAACACAGACCAATCCCACAATCCTCTGCAGCACAGTATGCAGCCGTTACATCACAGCGGCCCGCCCCATGCCTGCAGGCCGCCGCCCAGCCAGCAGAGCTCCGCCCCCCGCGGCCACATGCACCCAGAGATGACCTTTAACCCCTCGGCCAACCTGGAGGGTCAGTGTGGAGGTCCGAGCAGCGCAGACATGCGCGAGGCCTCCTTAGATGTGAGTTCAGACTGACTCCAGACACTTTTGATCTTGATTTCATTAACATTCATATGTTTATAACCTGTTTTAATGGGAAAAAAAGAGATATTTCTGATCAAATAATACGATAATTAAAAAATCATTGATATCAGCCAATACTAATATGTTGCACATCCATAATTTATAAATATTCATCAATCAATGTATATTTTAAATGTACATGATTTTGTATAAATACTATTTTCACTGTACATTTAAATTTTTTGTTTAAATGATATTTTTTATGCTTTTTTGATATTGATATTTTATATTGATATTATATTAGTTATTATCTTTATTATAGCTTTTGTATATTTGTATATTCTGCTTTACAATTAACAACAAAAACCAACAAATAATAATAACAATAATAACTAAAATATATAACAAAATAATAATAATAATTCATGTTCATTGTATTGTATAAATACTAATTTTACATTACATTTTTTATATATTTATATATATATATTATATTTATATATTTATATTGTTTATATGTGTGAAATTGATAAGAAGTGATAGCAAAGATTTATATTGTTAGAAAATATTTATATATTTATATATATATTATATTTATATATTTATATTGTTTATATATTTCCTTTTTGTTTATTTATTTAAATCATTACACTTTTATTGTAGTTTTTATTGTGCTTGTTTTAAGAATTTTTTTTATTGTTTTTATGATTTCTTTTTCTTTACATTTGTATATTCTGCCTTACAAATAACAGAAACAATCAAAATAAAATAAAAAACAATAATAACAAAAACATATAACAATAATAGTAACAGTAGTAATAATAATAACAACAGTAATGTACACTATTTTGTATAAATACAAATTTGACATAAAAAAATGTTTTGTTTGTTTATTTATTTCATCTTTGTATATTCTGCTTTACAAATAACAGAAACAAACAAAAAAACAATAACAACAATAGTAACAGTAGTAATAATAATAACAACAGTAATGTACACCGTTTTGTATAAATACTAATTTTACATTCCATTTTTATTTTTTTGTTTTGTTTATTTATTTCATGTTTGTATATTGTACCTTACAAATACCAACAAAAACAAACCAAACTAATGTTGTGTGTTTATATATATTATTATATCTACAGCAGAAAAGATTGCTAAGTGTTTGGTGTGTTTGTGAGCTGAGAAAAGCTTGTTTTCCTCCTGCAGCTGCTGCCGGACCTGATGAATCCAGACGATCTTCTGTCGTATCTGGATCCTCCAGATCTTCCCAGCAGCAGCAACGACGACCTGCTGTCTCTCTTTGAGAATAACTGAGACCTCAGACCCTCGACTAGCAGCTGCTCCATACTTGACAAACACAAATGCACTTACCGTCACTTCCTCTTCCTGTACAGACTACAGATTTCAAAACCAGCGTTGACAGACGAACGGATGCCGACAGTAGCATTATCTCTGCCTCCAGATTCCTTATTTTTATCTGCCAGAACGACTGATTGTCGCTCAATGTTTTTAAAATCTTTGTCAGCAAATGAATGTGAGAAATGTGGAGCTGCAATGAACTTTGCAGCTAAATTCAGTCTTTTTTATTTTGATTTTGATAGGAAGAACCAGACAAACAATCGAAGCACAGCTCTTATTCAAAATAAATCATGTTGTTTGGAAGCGTAAAGGGAAAAAACGGAAATCAAACTCACACCATGCAATTATCCATCTAGTTCACTTCTGTTCATAATGCAGTTGTATTATTTTTGAGAAGTTCATGTAAATATTTGTGAATACATTTGTTTTGATTGGCCATCCATGTTTCTTCTGTCCATGTGTGAAAACATGGGCTGCGTTCAGAATGCAATGCTATACTGAACTATACTGCGTACTATTTCATATATTTGCATTGAAATATATTTATATTAGCGTTCAAAAGTTTGGGGTCTGTAAGGTTTCTTAATGTTTTTGAAAGAAGACATTCTCTTCTGCTCACCAAGTAAGCCCATTTCTGCCATATATGAACAAAATCATGCTTTGGTAAGTCAGAATTATGAAATGAAATGTCAAAATTATGACTAAATCAGAATTATGAGATAAAAGTTCAAATAATGACACATCAGAATTATGAGATAAAAAGTCAAAATTATTACATACTTCAACTAGATAAAACTATGAAATATGTCAATTATGAGATAAAAAGTAAAAATGATGGCCTGAGTCTTAAAAAGTCAAAATTATTGACATAATTATGATAAATTTAAATTATGACGTCGTAAATTGAAATTATGACTAAGTTATAATTATGAGATAAAAAGTTGAAATTATGACATACTAAGTTAAAACTATGACATAATTCAATTATGAGATAAAAAAAATCAAAATTATGACCCGAGTCATAAAAAGTCAAAATTATCTCATAATTCTGACTAAAGTCATAATTATAAGATAAAAAAGTCGTTATGACATAATTGAAGTAAAGTTATGAAATAATTGAAATAAAGTTGAAATTATGGCATTAGTCAAAATTATGAGATAAAAAGTCAAAATTATTACATACTTCAACTAGTTACAACTATGAAATATGTCAATTATGAGATGAAAGGTAAAAATTATGACCTGAGTCTTAAAAAGTCAAAATTATCTCATAATTCTGACTTAGTCATAATTGTGACATTTCATCTCATAATTCATCTATGACTTCTGATCTCATAAGTCATAATTATGAGATAAAATGTTGAAATTAGGACGATAAAAGATAAAGATATAAGATAAAAAGTCATAATTATGACATACTAAGTTGAAATTATGGCATTAGTCAAAATTATGAGATAAAAAGTCAGAATTATGGCATACTAAATTGAAATTATGACAAAGTCCTAATTATGAGATAAGTTAAAACTGACACACTATTTTCTGACATATTGTAAGCCAAGTCGAAATTATGACAGTAAGTTGAAATATGTAATTTCCACTCACTACTGTCATAATTATGAGTGAAAATATGACAAAAATATAAAATAATGAGACTACGTCGAAATTGACAAAAGCTTGAAATTATGAGATAAAAAGGCAAAAAACTGACTATTATAATTTTGATTTTTTTAATCTCATAATTTTGACTTTTTATGTCCTCATTTTGACTGAGTATGCCATAATTACAACTTTGAAAGTAATTTCGACCAATTTTCACCTCATAATTATGACAGTAGTGAGTGGAAATTACACTAGATTGTCACAGACACACACACACACACACACACACACACACACACACATACATATATATATATATAAATGGTATGTAATTGTGAGCGCAGGCTGTGTTACTCATCATGCGTTTCACATCCAGACAGAGTGATACATAAAATGCAAAAAAAATACACTTCCATTTAAGAAACCAATAATATGTAAAGCTGTCGGAGGCTCAGTTAAGGATATTTTATTGGTATACAGACTTTCATGTTAATATGAGAAATATTGTTAATATGTACAAGTAAATATGACAGCCTTATGTGAAATAAATCTATACAGGCTTGTTTATTTGTAGAAAGGGCTTTTAATATTATTTTTTGCTCTGTTTTGTTTTGGTAAATTATTTTTTATTGTTCTTATGCTTTAATGCTTGTTCTGATGGTTACATCGCGTGGCAAACAGTTATAAACATGCAAAGAATTTTTGAGTCTTCCCTTTTTTATGAAAGAGACGGATGATTTTAATATCTGATTCTAAAAGACTTTTATCTGTGAAATCATTGAGGCTGCATCTCCACATCTGATGTCCTGACAGCTCTAAGACGCATCTCACGCACACAATAAATGATTTTTCTGTGTGTCGCCATGTTTATGTTTATCTCTGGAGATCACGGCTGTCATTTTCACACGGCATGAAGCAGAAATAAAGCATCTGATTGTGATTCTTTGCTGATTCCTGCAGATCTGTATGTGGTTTCATGAATTGATCAGCAGCTCATACAAACGTCCTCAACAGACCAAACCTCAATAAACTCCGATATTTATTGTTATTAAGCTGAATGATTGATTCCATGAGTTCATGAACTGCTTTCGGTGGATAATCATTTACTAATTTTTGCCATGACTGAAGTCTGTTTTAAAAAAGAGATTAAACTTATAACTATATGTCTCTATATATCATTGTGCATTAATGACAACATAAACTTTGCTGATGATAAAGCTCAAATAAATAAAAAAACACATTTTATATATTTATTATATTTTGATTATTTTAGTATATTTTCATATTTAACATTGTACTTTTATTTTTAAAATCATGTTACTAATAGTAGGCCTAATAATATTAGGTTATATAAACATAATTTATGCGTTTTTATTTAGCTAATAATTCATGCGTCCGAGGGTTTATTTGATAATAGTAGGCCTAATAATATTAGGTTATATAAACATAATTTATGCATTTTTATTTAGCTAATAATTCATGCGTCCGAGGGTTTATTTGATTTTTTTTTGTCATAAACTTATATAAATATATTTTTTATTGATGTTTTTGATATTTATTTAAATAGCTACATTTTATGAAGTATTTTTTATTTTAATTAAATTGAATCATTTTTAAGTCACAATACTTTTGCTTTTATGCTTTTATATGTTTTATATATGTTAAATAATTTATGTCTTATATGTTTATAATTGTTTTATATGAATTAACATGTATTTATTTATTATTTATGTTTATATACTTGATGTTTTTGATATTTATTTAAATAGCTACATTTTATGAAGTATTTTTTATTTTAATTAAATTTAATCATTTTTAAGTCACAATACTTTTGCTTTTATGCTTTTATATGTTTTATATATGTTAAATCATTTATGTCTTATATGTTTATAATTGTTTTATATGAATTAACATGTATTTATTTATGTTTATATACTTATTATATTTTTATATTTAACATTGTACTTTTATTTTTAAAATCAGGTTACTAACAGTAATAATAGTAGGTTACATAAACATATAATTTATGTGTATTTTTAATTTAATAATTAATGCGTCTGAGGGTTTATTTTATTCCAGTAGTCATAAACTTATATAAATTTCTAGATTTTTTTATTTGTTTTTTTTTTATTATTTATATAAATAACTACAATTTAAGACATATGTTTTACTTTTATTTTACATATATTCATTATATTTTATATTTTACACATTTTAATAAAATTTGAATAATTTTATTGAATTATCTTTATTTGTTTTTTTTTTATATTTATATAAATAGCTACAATTTAAGACATATTTTTTACTTTTATTTTACATATATTATTTATATTTTATATTTTACACATTTTAATAAAATTGAATAATTGTATTGAATTATCAAAAAAATTAATTGTACTTTTGTTTTATGTGTTCTTATGTTTATAATCTATTTATTCTAAAAAAAAAAAAAAATTTAATTCTATTATTTTAATCTATTTATTAACATGTATTTATTTATTATTTATGTTTACGAATCAACGTGACTGACACACGCGCTCGCGCTCCTAAACGCTTCCGTGTGACGCTTCAGCACTTCCTGTGCGTCAGTAACTCAGCGGCGTCGGTAACCGGAATCAGCATGTTATTCATCAGCAACAGGTTTAAGTTGTGTTCGCTGGCGTTCACCGCCGCGCGCATGTACGCCACCGGAGCTCAAGCCAACAACAACCCGGTGGTGTTCTTCGACATCGCGGCGGATAACGAACCGCTCGGCAGAGTCACCTTCGAAGTGAGTGTGAGAGAAGTTACGAACTCTACTATGAGGACGGCTCGGCTTATGAATATTAATGACGCACCGCGACGTTCGTCGAGTTAGTCTGTCTGATTGGCTGAAAGAACGCTGGACGCTTGACAGTTGGCGAATCAACGAATACGAGGAGGGGTTATGAATATTAATTAGATTGCGTGACTGGACGCTCCACGACGTTTATAAAGTAACGGCACCTTGAACTAATTAATATTCATAAGCTCAGCCTTCGCCAAGGTGGAATATTTACAATCCGTTAACAATTATCCAAAATACTTTACTTTATAATAGTTTAGCGCGTAACGTTTCTAAAAAAAAAAAAGTTAAATTAGATGTTGGCGAATCAACGAATACGAGGAGGGGTTATGAATATTAATTAGATTGCGTGACTGGACGCTCCACGACGTTTATAAAGTAACGGCACCTTGAACTAATTAATATTCATAAGCTCAGCCTTCGCCAAGGTGGAATATTTACAATCCGTTAACAATGATCCAAAATACTTTACTTTATAATAGTTTAGCGCGTAACATGTTTCTAAACAAAAAAAAAGTTAAATTAGATGTTCAAGCAAATGTAGCAGCAGCTTCTATGCGTATTTATTTCGCAATGTGATTATTTTACAATATTTTAAAAGTGTTTCTCATTCATTGACCTTTAACTCTCTTCCTGAACTGTAGCTGAATGCGGCTGTTGTGCCCAAAACAGCAGGTAAAGTACTTGAAAACATTTTATATTCGTTACATTGTGTTGTTTTCTCTGTTCTGCTGGAGTATGTGTGTGTTGTAGAGTGCTCTGGGTCAACCAGGAGTTGTTTTGAATGTGCCTTAAAAAGAAAAATGAAAGTAAAAGTCAGTGTTCCTCTGGCACAGGTGTCATTGTGATCTTCTGTGTGTTTTCTAGAGAACTTCCGAGCTCTGTGCACCGGTGAGCATGGATTCGGATACAAGGGCTCGATCTTCCACAGAGTGATCCCACAGTTCATGTGTCAGGTGACCAGATCCAGATCTAGATCACACACGCCTGCATGAGCTTCATTATGCTTTAGATTGAAGCTCTGTCCACAGAAACGCATCAGACCATAGGAATGAATGATGCTTATTAAAGGGATAGTTCACCCAAAAATGAGAACTCATTCGGGAGTGGTGACTTTCCACGTATTCCCAACTTCTGAGCCTGCTCGCCTGAAGTTATGGTTGATTGCTCTTCGGCTGGATATCAACACACACATTAACGTAAACTACGCCAGAGCGCGTACACACCTCACGCACCGGATGCCTGCGCGCGCCCAAAGACAGTTGGACATAGTGCTGTGTTAGAGGTAAAATATGATATAAATACTGTTCGGTTTCTTGCACAAACCGATCGTTTCGTGTCTTAGGACATCAGTGTGTCGTCACGAGCCGCAGGGTTTAATTTGGATTTGTCTGTGCATGTTTTTTTTTACTCATAGATTTTGTTACCATTGCCATGCATTATACGACTGATAGACTGCAACGGCTGGAGTTAAAAATCATCATACGTGTTCTACTGAAGAAACAAAGTCACCTACATCTCGGATGCCCCGGAGGTAAGCAGATAAACAACACATTTTCATTTTTGGGTGAACTATCCCTTTAAGTTCAAATCCAGACAGTTACTCACCTGCATATCCGGTGTTATATTTAATGTGACATTAAATGACATTTCAAACAATTACAGCAGTGTAGCATCTTATGCTACCATTTCAATGCTTTTTCCCAGCATTTTACAACATGCATGTTTCGGCCTAATTGATAGACTGTATATTTGTACTTTTTTTAAAATTGCAAACAAGCTAAAATGTGCTTTGAAATGGTGAATCCTGAGCAAATGTAACCAGTTGCTTTGTGTTAATGTTAATGCAAAATCCCTTTAATGATCTGTGTGAATGAAACAGTGTTGCTCTTCCTGTCTTTACAGAAGAACCGCATTAACTCTGCATGACTAATTTCACATTTGATGACAAATTGTTTCATACTGCAAATGTTAAGCCTCGCATGTGATTGAGTGAAAAAACATTTGTGCTTTTCATGTGTTTGCTCTTCTTTACACTACTTTGTGTTTGTCTTAGGGAGGAGATTTTACAAATCACAACGGAACTGGAGGAAAGTCCATCTATGGTCCGAGATTTCCAGATGAGAGCTTCAGACTGAAACACACTGGCCCAGGTAAAACTCTCTTAAATGTGTTTGCTTGGTTCATCAGATGCTGTGACTTTCATTCTTTAGTCTATGAATGTTTTCATGTGTTCTTGACTTGGTAAACGTCAGTGAGTTTGTTCATCGTTAAGTTCACTGTACAAAGATCATTCAGGGTTTCTGTAGGAACGTGTCGACTCCTCTAGATAGCGCTATAAGAGCTGTTAAAAGCCAACTAGTGCTACTGTTAACTAAAACAATTACAAGTGCTTTTATTAATTGAAATAAAAAATCTAAAATATTAGATGAAAACGGAGACTAAATTAGAAATGTTGGTTTAGCAACTAACTGAAAAGTTCTAAAATTGCTAAAACTTAAACTGAAAACGTATCAAATAAAATAATTTATAATGTATAATACTTTAATTTAAAGAAGCTAAATAGAAATATAAAAAAATAATAATAAAAATGACAGGAGCACAGCAAAATTACTAAAACTGAAATAAAAACATAAACAGAAAAATATAAAAATAAAAGCTAGTTACATTAATATTAAAACTGAAATAAAAATAAAGCAAAATAGAAATATTTTAAACAATGACAAAAGCACAACAAAATTACTCAAACTTAAACCGAAGTTAAAATAAAGCTAAATGTCATTTTTATTTTAAATATTTCCAAGTACAACAAAATGACTAAAACCTGAGCTGAGAGGAAAACATTTTTTATATATATAACCTAGTTGTATAAATATTAATATATTATTAAACAACAGTTTCGTTCTTAATAATATACAGTAATAGTATATAAATAATACTAAAATGACACTGCTTTCTTATTTTAAAGCATTAGTTTATAATTGTTTTAATTTTTATAATTATTATAATAAAAATACTTTAATTATTAGGATCTTTTTTGTGATGTAAATATTGTATAATATATGTAATAATGTGTTTGTATGCAAATTTACATTTAGTCATTTAGCAGACGCTTTTATCCAAAGCGACTTACAAATGATGATGACTCACAAATATGCGTTTAAATCAGCATCAGCCATTTAAACACCGTTGAGAACTAGTTATGACCCATACAGTTACTCCTAATGTTTTCTTTGTGTGTTCAGGTATCCTGTCCATGGCTAACGCTGGACCCAACACCAACGGATCCCAGTTCTTCATATGCACCGTCAAAACAGAGTGGTACGATAATCGTCTTCATGAATCCGCTGTCATTTCCTGTGAATGTGATGATGCGAGTGTGTGTGTGGTGTGTTTTCCAGGCTGGATGGGCGGCACGTGGTGTTCGGCAGCGTTAAAGACGGGATGGATGTGGTGAGGAAGGTGGAGGAGCTCGGCTCTCGCTCGGGAAGAACCGCCAAGAGAATCAGCGTCACCGACTGCGGAGAGCTCCAGTAATCAGCAGTCGTTTCTACTGTCCTGCTGCTGATTCATTCAGACTACTCCATGTTCAGAAGAGCCTCCAGCTCCATAATGTGAAACTCAGACACTTTCGGGTTAAAGGAATAACCTTTATTTACTCGCTCTCGAGTCTGCAAAGCTGTGCGATGTTAAAAATTCCCATGCAACACAAAAGGTGCAAGATGTTCTTTTCCATATAGCAACAATTCACAGTGACCCAAAAGGCAGAAAAACAGCATAAAAGCTCTTATATTATAGTTTTCAAAAGTCATGCAATTTTAAAGCTGCGGTCACTATTAAATGTTTTTGTGCAGAAAAACAGATTTTGTATTCCAAGGAAAAATAACACAATCTATGGGTTTGAAATGATAAGAGGATGCGTAAATATTGTCATAACGATCGTTTTTACATGCAATATTCCTTTACAGTAACATCCACTGTGAATAAATGTAATTTTTAACATCATTCTCAGGTAATAATAGTGTTTAATCTAGATTGAGACTCATGTTCATTGAGTTCTCATGCATGAATTACGAGTTTGATCAATAAAGCCGAGAGCATGATGTTTTATTGGTTTATTTGTATTTACAGATTGATCTGCTCTTGAGAAAGAGCCGTGAGAGCGTATGAGGCACGTTTCTGGTTCACAGTCTGAGTTGCTGTCCCTCATGTACATCGAGTGCTTTAAGAAAAAGATCTTGAAGCAGTTAGATCAACTGAATCTGCGTTCACATTTCTCAAGTTTGTGTTTGAAGCCGGTTTAAAACCAAATGCACTTCAGTCTTACAAATTGGTTTTGCATTTGAAAATTGAAAATTATAAGCGAACACAACACACATGCACACGCACAGTCATCCAGAGATATTTAAAAACACCAAAAAATAATGCTTTTGGTCTTCATTTTCAACATTTGATTGTTTTATCCATTCAGACCAGGCAGTGTTTTTTTTGCATCTTTCAGAGGCCACTGAATATGAGATATTATAAAGCATTTTTCAGAATCACAGGCACAGACTTCATTCAGAATAAACAAACATCACATTGTATACGTACCTCAGAGTAAACCTACTGTTAATGTTCTGATCTCTATTGCTGTCACTATTATTGTTCATATTTGTACCCAAATACACAAACATCTTTGTGATGAACAGGCACTTTAGTGATGCGTCATAAAATCACACAATATGCAAAATGTAGAAAATAAGAGCTATCAAAATTTTCATAAGGGCATCCTATTGTCAGAATTATTTGAAAAGCCTTTTGAGCAATTACACTGACAAACCATGTAGCGTATACAGCATCAAAATGAGAATTGGAGATATTAATGCATTTAATATGCAGAAGGCTGATCAGGTCATTCCTGTTCTGTTCTCGTGACCATCATATATGCTGGAAAATCACTATTTAAAAATGCAAATCATAACAGTTTTCACTGAGCACAATTTCTCAATGAAGCTAATATGGGGTGAATATTAAATCTTAAAAAAAAAAAAAATTGTAGAAATTCAGAAATTATCAAAATATTTTAATGACGACAACATTATTTTAATTCATGTCAATTTATAGTTCCTCGGTATCACTTTCCATCCTGTTAGTCTTTGGTAAAATCACAAATTCCATTTCCTTGATGACATCACCCTACAGGAAGTGACATCGTTTTGGAGGGAACTCAGCAGCACAAACATCAGTAAGTGTTTGATTGTTGTGTCGATCTCGCACTCAGTGATTAACATCAGATCTTTGAATATCATTTCATCTCATTATTGTGTAAATATCCAGTCTTTATTTTGAAAAGGAGTTAAACGGCTTCTAAAGAACAGCAATGAGCCACTGACATTAGTCCAGACTTTACATCAAATTCATTTGACATTGATGCCCTGCCTGTAAACTATTGCCCTGAAATGTGTTTTATTAAATGCTTTAGAAGAATATTTCACGTTTTCACATCATGTGAATTCACAGCAACTAACCTGATATCAAATATCCAGTACTTGCACCATTAAGTACATATATATCAGTCTGAACGGTGCATTAAAAGCTGCTAAATTGAGGGTCGATTTAAATGAATTTTTTTATATTTAAAGGTTTCATAAAATATCAGCAGTGAGTTGTGGCCTAATGTTGATTACCACAGAGAATCATTTCAAAATAACGGAGATAATTATTATTTTTTTGTTTACACAGTCATGCACTGAACTAAATTAATCAAGGTGGGTCTCCTGTGAACGTGAGTTTTAATTATGGTGCGCTGTTTACATTAACAACCACTTATTGTATTATTCAAAAAGTCATTTTCAACCTGCATACTCATATTTACCCGCAGCACAGTCGGTGAGGAATCGGTGAACACTGCGATGCTGGCGTGACGGGGGTCTTCGGGGGTCAGAGGTCACTGAACGCGACGGCAGTAGTATCCGAGCACCTTACACTTCTCACACAGATGCTGAGGATGTTCTTTGCTCTGGTCCGATACGTCCAGACCGTCGGGTTTCTCCAGAGGACGCTGACAATCACAGGACAGAGTCTATCAGGTCAAAAAGCAGCCAAAAGAACAAATGACAATACAGAAGAACATGTGGTGAACGTTCAAGGAAAAAGAGAAGTCCGAAGCATTGAAGAGAGCTTCATCGAGTGTTTTCTACCAGCTTCAGCTTGCAGTTCTACCAGTGAAGAACTGTCTCCTTCTCTTGCTGGAGTTAATAACTAACACATGCTCTCCAGCTTTAACGCTTCCCAGCTCGTTTTGTACAGACGCTTCAGTAAAGCGAGCAGAAAGGATCCAAACATTCACCCAGAGGCCCTTGGGTTGCGCTTGGGTTTATTTAGACGAGACAAAAACAAAGCTCACAAATCAGTATCTTTGTCTTGTTTCCCGGTAAAAATATCCTTAAAGCAAGAAACATTCAATTGCATTAAACTGATCAATTGTTTTTTTTCCTGTTTTAAGCAGAACCGTTTTGTTAGATTTACACGTTAAATCATTTGCCAATGGGGTAAACAATAATTCAGTTGTTAAATCTCATGTCATTTTGCTAAAGTATCTTGTTTTAAGCCAGGGTTGTTATAGTTAAGTCAAAATAAAACCAAAAATATTTTTGTACTTCAAACAAAATAAATAAAAATGACACTAAACAATATTAGTAAAACATGATCTAAACTTAAAGTGAAAACAAAAATCTCATTTAAAATATGATCAGAAACTATAACAGTATATCAATACTACTAAAATAAGACCGTTTGTAAGGATGTGAAAAGCAGATCTATAACGTGGGCTGTTTTCTAGCATCTGTTCACCTGTTTGTGAGGATAGACGTTGATGTGGCATTTGATGCACTCCTGACCCATGTTGGCCCAAGAGTTTCCACTCATCCACTTCCTCTTGCATTTGGGACACTTGTACTCGCCGAACCACCTCTTCTTCCCCTGATACGGCGTCAGACCCTCTCCTTTAGGACGAGCCTGCCCAGAAAACCACTGTTAGATCATCAGTAGATGAGAGTCATACAAACAGATGCAAAAATCAGACAAGTAAACACTAACATTCAAAAGATTGGGGTCAACAAGATTTATTCATTTTTTTAATAATACTTTAATTCAGTAAGGATGCATTAAACTGATTAAAAGTGACAGTAATAACATTTCTAATGTTACAAAAGATTTCTGTTTCAAATAAATGCTGTTCTTTTGAACTTTTCTATTCATCTGTGAATCCTGAAAAATCAAATGCATCACATTTTCACAAAAATATTAAGTGTTTTCAACATTGATAATAATCAGAAATGTTTCTCGAGCAGCAAATCAGCATATTAGAATAATTTCTGAAGATCATGTGACACTGAAGACTGGAGTAATGATGCTGAAAATTCAGCTGCGCATCACAGAAATACATTACAGTTTAACAGATATTCACATAGAAAACAGCTATTCCTAAATTGTTATAAATATTTCACAATATCTTGTCAGATGTGTGAGGTTTTTGGTTTGATGTTTCATTTAATGATGTTTTCCGTCAGTGATGTTGCACTGGTACATTGTTACAGTTTTGTCGCATTGGAATGTTTAATGTAACATTCTGAACTGTGTAATGGGATTCGAAATGTAACATTGTCCGTGCTGCAGTGGATATCAGTGCAAACTGTCTTTCTCTCTTTCAGGTCTGTTTCAGATTTACTTCACAGATCTGTTTGGATGAAGCTTCTTAATCGAAAGTAAGCTGTTTGCCGGAGGTCTTTACCGCGGTTATTAGGGGTGTTTAGTCAGGATGAGTGTGTCTGCGATTGGCTCAGGATCACTGAGAATCCTGAAATCATTCATGATGCATCTCTAATCGTTCCAGACCCGGTCTTGTCCAGAGCTCTGATTTGCCACTCGGAGTTGGACGGGTTCGGGCCTGTGTGGGTATGATTATGATTATGATTATTGGCATTGCTCTGCTTTAATCAGACACATCTGATCCTCTCACGTCACTCATAGAAAGCACCTGCTCACTTCATTCACCTTCACTGCTGCTTCACAACAACTCTTGAGAAACAACCAATCAGTTTAATTGTGAACGGGTGATTGTGAAATTTACTATATATGAAAGCAGTGCAGTGCAATTTGTTATTTATTTTGGATATACTTTTTGTCATATTTTATGTTTTCAATTTAACTTTAAAGTTTTTGTATTTTTTTTTGTCATTTTTCATACTTTGTTTTTAATGTCTAGCTTTTATTACAGTTTAGTTTTATGTAGTTTAGTATTTTAATACTTCATCTTTGAAATGCATCCTTGGCTTAATTTATTAATTAATTTTTTATATTTTATATTTTTTAAATTTTATTTCAGTTAATATTTATTTTATTTCAGGTAATGACATTTTCTTTTTAAATGGTTTTAGATTTAGTTTTGGTTAACAATAATGTAACCATCTCCCCAAAACTAAGGAGGCAAAGGACATGATAAATTTGAGGGAGGGACCCACCGACCCACCAGATTTATAATTAACCCTATACTCAACCTAACTCAAACACATAAACCCATAATACATACACACCAAAAAATGTGTTTATATGAAAAGACGACCACCATGTGAATAGAAATTTCAAAAGAACAGCATTTATTTCAAATAGAAATCTTTTGTATCATTATAAATGTCTTTACTGTCACTTTTGATCAATTTAATGCATCCTCGCTGAATAAAAGTATACTTTCCAAAAAAGAAAAAAAATGTAGCTTGATTTGTAGGATGTCCGAACACCTGTGATTCATACGGCATATTAAAAACTGACCCTGATCTACTACTGCGAATTAAAAACGGTTATTCTATTAAACATTTCCATTTGTTTTATTACAAGAGAAAGCGACACAATGGAGAGCAAATGCCGAGAGAATTTTCCTTTTCAAGTGAACTATGCAAGCTTAGTTCCGCCACTGAGTAAAAAGTAGTAATTGCAACTTTTTTTCTTGCCATTCCAAGAAAAAAGTCAAAATATAAACCTGCAATTCTGATCAGAAAAGCCAAAAGTCACACATACTGTACATTTTTTATACCGTGGCATAAACAAAAAATTCAGAATTGCAAGATATAAACAGAGACTTCTCAGAAAAAAAGTCAATTACAAGATATAAATCCAGAATTCAGAGAAAAATTGAATTGCAAAATATAAACAACTGCAAGAAAAAAAGTCAAAATTGCAAGATATAATTCAGAATTGCGAAATATAAACTTGAGATTGCAAGAAAAAAAAGTTGCAAACAAAGTAGTGTTACTAAAGACTTTTTGTAAGACAGCAGAACCTAAAATTCAAGATGCATCAAATTGCATTGAATCAAATAGCTTTTTTACAGTACAGATCATGGGCTCTCAGAGTTTATTCGCTGAGGGGCCCCTGTAACCCTGCTCTATATGATGAATACTTTGGAGGAGCCGTCATCGTCATCATCATCGAGTCCAGCTGCAGGAGTTAATGTGAGTCAAACACTCACACACACACACACACACACACACTCTCACCACACACACACACACACACATTTGATCAATTTGATTTATTTGATCAAAAATACAGAACAATTATGAAATATTATTACAGTTTAAAATAGCTGTTTTCTATGTGAATATCTGTTAAAATGTAATTTATTCCTATGAGGATATCATGAGATATCATCCGTTTTGAGTATATCTAACAGGCAATCTTTGGTCTCATGAATCTATTATTTGTTCCTGGTCATATTGCAATATAAATAAATAAGTACACAATGTAAAATAGCTGTTTTCTAAGTGAATCTCTGTTAAACTGTAATTTATTCCTGTGATCAAAGCTGAATTTTCAGCATCATTACTGCAGTCTTCAGTGTCACATGATCTTCAGAAATCATTCTAATATGCTGATTTGCTGCTCGAGAAACATTTCTGATTATTATCAGTGTTGAAAACAGTTGTGCTGTGCAATATTTCTGTAGAAACGGTCATACATTTTATTTTTCAGGATTCACAGATGAATAGAAAGTTCAAAAGAACAGCATTTATTTGAAATCTTTTGTAACATTATAAATGTCTCAACTGCCACTTTTGATAAATTTAATGCATCCGTGATTAATAAAAGCATTCATTAATGTCTTTTATAGAAATCTTACAATCAGCGATTGTTTTAAAGCAGCTATATGGATAAAACAGACCAGTTGCAATTCAGTACGGAAATATTGCAATGATAGCAGCAGCGCAGCAGAGACGTCTGCACTGATGTATCAGAACACTAAAACGTTTTCTAACAGTAGAAGCAATCTGTCATTGTTTTCATTTGTTTAGACCATCATTACTAGTGGTGTAGCATACTCATTTTAGATGCTAAAATCATTGTAGTTGATGCCGGTAATAAAGAAGTCATTGCAAATGTTTAAAAACCACTCAGCATAACTATATAGCAAATAATTATTTATGTTTTGCATTAGCAAACACTTATTTTCCTAAGCAAATTTTAAAATTTATACTATGTTTTTGTAAGTAGGTGTGGCACATTCTGCACAAGCTTAAAATGTCCCATAATGCATCTTAAATGTGTTGCAGTGCACTCTGGGAGTGGCTCCTGATGGAAATCTGACACAGTGCCTGTAATTCAGAGCCATATGTTTAAGTGTCAGTTTAAGATTTCCCAACAGCCCTTTTCAGACCCCATCAAATCCAGTCCACGCCTCTCATTAAAGACACCGAGGAGCATGAACATGCTGTTTTAGACTTTACTGAGCTACACTCACAAGGACTAGTAATTCAGAGAAAGTACACTTAGAAAAGTAGGATTTTTTATTCATCAAGGATGCATTAAATTGATCAAAAGTGCAATTAAAGACATTTATAATGTTACAAAAGATTTCTATTTCAAATAAATGCTGTTCTTTTGAACTTTCTGTTCATCAAATAATTCTTAAGAAGTAAATGTTTCCACAAAAATATTGTGCAGCACAACTGTTTTCAACATTGATAATAATCAGAAATGTTTCTTGAGCAGCAAATCAGCATATTAGAATGATTTCTGAAGATCATGTGACACTGAAGACTGGAGTAATGATGCTGAAAATACAGCTGTGCATCACAGAAATAAATTACATTTTAACAGATACTCACATAGAAAACAGCTGTTTTACATTGTAATACTTTTTCACAATATTACTGTTTTTATTGTATTTTTGATCAATTAAATGCAGCCACTATGAGTCTTCTTTTGAAGACATTAAAAAATTGTACCAACCACAAACTTTTGAACGCTTCTGTATTTTTAACCTTTTAAAATAAATCTTATTTCTCCTTAGGAATTTTTAACAGAAACATCTGAGACAAAGTTGATACCTCAGTAAAACATTACAATAAACTCCATTACATTGCTTTAGCAATGAAGGAGAAATATTATTATTCCTCCAGGTAAAGAATTTTAAACACATTTTATGAATTTACAGTTATTGTGAGATCCATTTTTTCTGGCTGTGTTCTTCAATAACACTTTTTAAACCTTTAATATGTCCAAAAACCTGCATTTCCACAGCCAACATTTGCTCTACATGCAATAAATTAAATCGACACACCTCACTGATGGCAGTGAACCAGCCTTACAAGAACGCCAAAGTGTGAGTGCATGCATTATATATGGAGTTATATTTTATACATATTTTTTATATGCTCTTAAACATTGCTGTTTTTATAGTTGCACTGCAGGTACTACAGTGGTCAAACCCTGACATTATATTAAATCTTTTTAATTTATTAAGAAATTTTCTTAAGGCACAAATTGTATGGACTTCTGTTATGATATTTTTATGGTGTTGGACATCTGACAGTATCTGTAGTACAGTAACGTCTCTGTCAAACAAACACCTACTCATGTCATTCCTGTCCGTCCCACAGCATGACAGATTTACATTCTCTGTGTTCTGGCTTAAATTCAGAGTTCTGTGGGTTTTCCTACACAGATGATGTTTTACATTATCAGAGTGGTTTAACTGAATAAAACACTGTGACAAACTGTTAAAGGAACAGTTCACCCAAAAATGAAAATGTGCTGAAAATGTGCTCACCCTCAGGTCATCCCAGATGTTTACATTTAATAAAGCTGAATTAAATGCATTTTATTTCATTTTTGTTTAGTTTATTGCACTGCATTGCATTGTATTGCATTGCATTGCAAAGTCCTGATTGTATTTTATGCGCACCACATTATATTACATGTTTAAATATTAAAGCAGGCAAAGAACTGTGCAAAACTGTCATAAGGAGTTGCCTTGTATTCTTCAGGTCTTTGCTGCAGCTCGGCCAGACGTGTCCAGCTGTGATTCAGTGCTGGGTTTCAGTGAGACGGACGCTGACAGGTGGACAGGCAAAACAAAAACAACTAAACGTCTGGATGAAAAATTCCCACCTACTCCTGGAGCAGAGATGTGTGAGGTGAACACCGACATACGGAGATGTTTTGTGTCATAAATGTCATCAGATCTCATCTGAACACAGATGGTGGAAGATCAGAGCTGTAGGTCTGAGGATTCTGTAATAGTGACTCTTTATTGATATTAATAATGCATATATATAGCATATAAAATCAGAGCAGATGTGCTATTATGGATGGTTGTTTAGCTACATCAGTAAAATTTGTGATGTTCTGCAGCATCAGCTGTCATGCAGAGATTAACCAGAGAATAGCATTTAGGGATGGGAAAATCTGAAATCCTTGGAACTTAAATGAAGCTGTGGTTTTCCTGTATGGTTGCTAGGGTGTTGCTAGGCAGTTGCTAAGGTATTCTGGGTGTTGCTAAGGTATGCTGGGGGGTTGTTAGGTGGTTGCTAGGGTGTTGCTATGCAGATGACAGGGTGGTTGCTAGGGTGTTCTGGGTGGTTGCTAGGGTGTTGCTATGCAGTTGATAGGGGTGCTCGGGTGGTTGCTATGGTGTTGCTATGTGGTTGCTAGGGTACCCAGGATGGCTTCTAGGGTCTTACTATGCAGTTGCTAGGGTGTCAGGGCAAGTTGCTAGGGTGTTGCTTTGTGGTTGCTAGGGTACTCTGGGTGGTTGCTAAGATGTTGGTATGCCGTTGCTAGGGTACCGGTGGCGGCTGCTAGGGTGTTGTTATGCGGTTGCTAGGGTACTTGTGGTGGTTGCTAAGGTGTTGCCAGGGTACTTGGGGTGGTTGCTAGGATGTTGCCATATGGTTGCTAGGCTACCCGGAGTGGTTGCTAGGGTGTTGCGTCGGAAGAGCGTCCTTCCCTGTACTTAGGACGTTCCTTCTCTTGTTATCATCTTTTCTCTCATGTCACCTGAGACTAATTAAAATGATGTGACAGTAAATTTAGTGGAGGGCAAAGATCTAAATCACTTCATCTTTCTATAAAAGGTTTTCCCCCTCCGTTTCTGGAGCTGACGCACGGCTGACTGATCTGTGTTTGGCTGGATTTGGTGTCGAGGGGCTTTTTCTCATCTCTGACAGCCAATGATGTCATGAAAGGCAAGAAATTGGATCATCTTTCATAAACACAAATGCTTCATCTGGCGTTCATTACGGCTCCTCATGCGGGTGGGGTGCTTGTTGCAATGAATTTTGTAATGCAGGTCAGTTACAGTAAAAGACTGTCAAATAATCACACCATTGGTATCACAGAACTGGGTCCTAGGGTCCTCTGGCTGGCTGCTAGGGTGTTGCTATGCAGTTGCCAGGGTGCTTGCTAGGCAGTTGCTAGGGTAATCCGAGTGGTTGCTAGAGTGTTGCAATGCAATTGCTAGAGTGTTCTGTGCGGTTGCTAGGAGGTTGCTAGGGTACCCTGGGTGGTTGTTAGGGTGTTGCTATGCAGTTGCCTTGGGTGGTTGCTAAGGTGTTGATATGCATTTCTTAGGGTGTTTTGTGTGGTTTCTAGGCAGTTGTTGTGGGTCGTTGCTAGGTGGTTACTAGGCTGTTCTGGATGGTTGCTATGTGATTGCGAGAGTGTTCTGGGTGGTTGCTAAGGTGTTGATATGCAGTTCTTAGGGCGTTTTGTGTGGTTTCTAGGCAGTTGTTGTGGGTCGTTGCTAGATGGTTACTAGGCTGTTCTGGGTGGTTGCTAGGATGTTGCTAGAAGGTTCTGGATGGTTGCTATGTGTTTGCGAGTGTGTTCTGGGTGGTTGCTAAGGTGTTTTGCTTGGTGGATGCAATGCGGTTTAACCAACAGTGACCAGAGCATCAGTTCAGTTGTATATTATTGTTTTAAATTTTTAAAAAGTAATCTGTAAACTCCACAAAATGTCTCACTGTTACAGTTTTAATAAAACTGTCTAATAAAAAGAATATCTGTGCATTATGATTGACAGGCAGTGAGTGTTTACCTGCGGACAGTCTTTGATGTAGTGGCCTTTATTGAAGCACAGGTGGCACAGGTAGTTGGGCGGAGGTTTCTTGCAGGGCTTTCTGGGTTCAGAGGTCAGAGAGAGGTCAGAAAAGCTGTCCGTCAGTAAACTCAGGCCCTTGACGATGTTGTTTAACGAGCCGTAGGGAGACGAGTCCTTATATAAATGGCTACACAGAGTCTGTAGAGAGAAAAAACACATGAAACTTTTATGAAATATTCAATGTAATATAAAAAGCATTACCATATTTAAAATCTATATGAAATATAATATGTGTTTACAATGTCATGGGTTCCAGGGAATGCATGAACTGATAAAATGTATACCTTGAATCAGTGTTATTTTAGTATTATTTATTTAATATTATAGTTTTTGTTAATATTCTGAATAAGATTTTTAAGAATATAATAAGCATTGTCATATATAAATCCTACTTGAAATATAAGGTTATGGGTTCGATTCCCACGGAATGCATGAACTGACAAACAAATACACCTTGAATCAGTGCTGTTTTTAGTATCATTTTTTAAATGTTATAGCTTTTGTTAATATTTTGAATAAGATTTTCTTTTTAGATTTTCTTTTTTCACTTTAATCTTAATATTGTATCAATTTTGTTGTGTATTTTTGTCATTTTAGTACTTCAAGTTAAACTAAACGACAATGAGTAATGTTCTCTGGAAACTAGCTGAAGTAAAATAAGTCTGATTTTCATATTTTATTTTATTTCAGTAACTGTTTATTTTATTTCAAGAAACAGAATTTCTTGAATATGGTTTTATTTTTTATTATTTCATATTCTTAATTTCTTTTCATATTTTTAAAGTTCAGATTATTTCACATGCCCTTAGTATGTAAATTTTATTAAGTATTTACTGTGTTTTTTCCAAACCAGTAGGTGTCAGTATGCTGTAAAGTCACTGTAAAGTTTTGCTTGTTTAGATAGAAAAATAAGAGCATAGAACATAAGCATAAACTTTTAAAATGTTACTCTCAGTATCAGACAGATAAAAATCTGTCACAAAAATCTTCCTTTAAACTGCCAGTGATTCCGTTTGTGTATACATTTCTGTTTTTGATTGTTTATAATTGTTTTGTGTGGTCTGATTTTCTTTCTGCAGATGATCTGTGTGAGAGAGAATGTTCCGTTTTCCTCGGGAAGACAGACTTTGCCACATGATTCTCTGAAGCCTTTTCCTCATTCTGTCTCATGAGATTGTCCATGCTGTTTGGAATGAAATATTAGCCAACTGCTTACATATTGAGCAGTATGTACTGCATGCTAAAAACAACATGTTAATAGCATGCAATATGCAGTGACAAACATTTAAACATATATTTGCATTGTATGCAACATTATGTGCATGTGTAATTCTCACATGCATCAGGGATATGCATTCATCATATCTCATATCTCAGTAAAGATCTCAGTTTTTATGCACCTATAATAAAAATGCTAAACTTGGATGTTTTCCCACATTGCTTATGTGGAGCCAGACCGCTAAAGCTTCAAATCTCTTCAGCAAATACTGTGGCTTTTCATTCAGTCGTTCCCATTCAGCCTGGTCCATTTCTAAACCACCAAAGTAATGGATCATTCTTAAATACATGCAACAAACTTTGTTGAATTGTGGTTGAATGATACGCCCTTTCAATGCTGTGGTCTAAAATGTTAATACTATGGTATGTTTTTGTTACTGAAAGGACTGTGCATTATTATCATGAGCCCAAATTAACAGTAAGCTAGTAATTTTGTAGAGTAATTTGTAACTAAACAGCTTAGTAAAGAGCAAATGAGCTGTTCAGGTTGACCTGAGTTAATCTCTCTACAGTAACTATAACTAACTATAGCAAGACCACATGCAGCTGTCTGAACATGTGGCCTTCATAGAAACATCATGGCACTGTACAAGAACACGCACAGAGAAAAATAAGCATCTATCTATCTATCCAATTTATTTATTTAGATATATTTTGAATTTGTATCCAATTTCAGTCATAATCAGATCTTGGAAATTCCAGCATAGAAGATATAAAGTACAGATTCTGGCTCATTTACACTATCGATTAAACAATATTAAATGAACATTAAAAAAAAAACAAATGGAATAAAAAAGTGCCAATTTTTTAACTATTTAAAAATTATATTAAAGTTAGCACTACAACTACTTACAGTAATATGTACAAGACACACACATACACACAGATTATGGTTACAGTAGGCCTAACCCATGTTATTACAGTATATGCATAGTTATCAATAAACAAAAAAGAAATGACTTTTACAATACACTGACGTTTACAAATCACTGAGTTTACATCTGATCCTAGATAAGTTCACCTGAACTCCTGACTAGATAGATAGATAGCAGACAGCCAGCATCAGTGAGGCTGTGGTGACGTCATCACCTCCGTGCGCTCGTGAGTGAAGCTGCTGATGATGCTGGAGTGGAGATGTGAGTCCAGATCCTCCTTTGGCTTGATGCTGTAGTTCCCATCAAGCTCAGCGTTTCTCTCAGACTCCTGCAGCGACAGATAAACCCAGTTGAAAAGACTCATCTTCCTTATGGATCAGTCCAGCTCAGAATAAAAAGGTGGTGTTTGTTGATGTGTGCCAGCAGGCTGTGGCACTGTTATCGGCTCACACTGAACCCATTGTTGCTCAATGACAAGACGGGCCAGCTCGTGCTGCTCTGAGAAGGAAAGTTCAATACTCACCGCACTTTACCAATCCTGCTGCGCTCAAAGGTTGGCTCATGAATATTCATAAGCTGTGGCGTCGCCATTGGAAGGTTACCAAGAAACGTAATCATAATGTAATTAATATTCAAAAACACGCACTTCCCCATTTCGAGGATTCCGATGAGCGTCAGCACTAATTAATATTCATAATCTGAGACCCTTTTTACATTTCACGGAGATATCATTAAAAAAAACCTTCATTCATGATTTATTAAAATTAACAATTTTGTAACAATTCAACTTTTCTAGGCTATTGTTTTTGTGTAAAGCGTGTAACTCAAGACATCCTAGAGTAAATAACATATTTATAATAACTCATTTTAACACAAATTAAATATAAATTTAAAATGAACAAGGGGAGTTTCTCTGTTTTTTATAAAATATAAATCAGACACACAAACCAGTTTTTGCTCTCATTAAAACCTATTGCAATAAAGTTATCTAAAAGCTATACATATAGGCTACTAGGCTATAATACATCCAGATGTCTCCTTACAAAAAAGGTAGGCTACCATGGTAAATATATGTTTTTAATAATCATAATATATTTCTTTGCAATACATTATTTTATTGTATATCAGTCACAAATTGACTACACTTGTGTACAACTGCAACTGTTTTTCAACATTTTTGATAACTGCGATTTTATTTTTCAAAGTTTAATAAGCTTCATGTTTATTTTCATATTTAAATTACCTTTTGAATCCCAGTGTGTTTTATTGTTGTGTCAGACTTATGGAACTCATTTTGTGACTTAATTTGATTAAATCAGTTTAAAATCCAACCCTGACTCAATGTGACCGGATGCAGATTCTGCCCTCTGGTGTTCATGTCAATCTACTACAGGCTGTTTAATGCAAAGCAGTTTAACTTTGTGAAGCGTGACACTCCTTTTGTCTGTCTGTGTGTGTGTGTTGTGTCTGTGTCTGTGTCTGTGTCTGTGTCTGTGTCTGTGTCTGTGTCTGTGTCTGTGTCTGTGTCTGTGTCTGTGTCTGTGTCTGTGTCTGTGTCTGTGTCTGTGTCTGTGTCTGTGTGTGTGTGTGTCTGTGTGTCTGTGTGTCTGTGTGTGTGTGTGCTTTCCCTAAACAGCTTGTTTCATATTTACATTACATATTAACAGAAATATTATTTCATATTGTAAGAATTAAAGGAGTTTTAAAATGAAATCCGTGGTTTATTATGGTTTTGTAAAGCTCAGGGTAAGCCTTTGAAATTCTTAGAAATGGTGTTTCCCTTCCTTAATCTGGAAGTGATGATGTGCAGCTGTCAGGACGCACCTGACGTAAACGTGACCAGTTTTTCTACTGCTGTTCACACATGCTTCTGAAGAAACTCAAGCCAAACCCATAAGACTCTTTTATTTCTATACATGCTGTTCTGAATGAATGAGAGGCTGGGACAGACGTGAGTCACATGACACAGCTGGAAGAGAAGAGGAGCGTCTGTCGTTTTCATGCAAATGTTTTTTTTTGTTTGTTTATGTTGGACAACCGCCACCTTCTTTCAAATTCAATGTCATGGTCAGTATTAGTCATGCGAGGAGGATTTTCTCTGTTGGTTTATATGATATAGATCTGCCACACAAACCAGTTTTTGCACTCATTAAAACCAAATGTAATACAGTTCTGCAGAAAGAATGAGGTATACAAATATTAGCCTATAATACCTTCAGATGTCTGGCATTCTTACAAAAACTGGTAACCATAGCTTTCAGCAAAATATTTTCCAGATTGAAAGAGTTGTCACTATTTGGAAAGCTGATTCAAGGGCATAACCCAGCTCACAGGGAACGTTCTGGCAAGGTTCTCTCAAAGTTATGAACAAACATTCTTCCATTAACATTAATAGAACGTTAGTTTAAAGTTATCTGGGCTGTAACAGTCTTCTCAAAAGTGAGCACAGAAACATACACATCATTCATGGAATTTTTTCCTAAACGTTTTGGTTAGAAGTGTGTCTAATGTTGCTACATGTTTCAGAACGTTCAGAGAACATTCAAAAGTAACGTTCCCGTAACGCTTGCAAAATGATCAAATGGAATGTTACCTTAACGTCTGTTTAACAAAGAAAAAAAAAATTACATTTACAAAATTGGACGTTATTTAACTTAATACCTAAACGTAATAACTTAATGCAAAACGTTCTTAGAACATATTTTGGTTAGCTGTGAAATATGACTGCTACAGACTAAAAGTAGCAACTTTTGGATTACTTATTAGAAATTAAAATTAAAAACAATACTAGTAAATAAGTAGCAAAACGCCCTGGTAAAACCCCACAATAGCCTAGAATCATTCAAGCAATCTTTTTCTCTTTTTTTTCTTAAAAGCAGTAACTACTAAAGCAATCCTGCAGGACAGGGATGTGTTTCCTATACAGAATCAAGCTCTTAGAATATGTTGTGGTGCGTTCATTTTTTTTTTTTATAAGATATAGATAAATATAAATATGTATTTATTAGTGCTCCACACTCCAGTCCAGTTGGTGGCGGTAAATGCACCAGAAGTTGGTTTGCCATCCGCCATAAAACGTTATTAGAAGAAGAAGAAGAAGAAGAAGAAGGGATGTGTTTCATTATGTGAAGAAGACAGGATCGGGTCACACCCACCGTGACACACTGCCGCCCTCCACTTCCTCATTTTTACTCCATACTTACGACCTCCAATCATCACATCACATCACATCACATCACATCACACACACACATCCCAGTAAGTTTTTCATTTACAATCTTTCTTACTGCGTTAAAATGACAATATATCGAGCGTTTCGCGCGTTTGTGGTGTTTTCAGCGTGACGCGCGCTTGATACAATGTAACACAATGTAACTTTTTGCGCATGATTCCGTGTTAAGCACGTTCTTTAGATGTTTGTTAGCAAAACAATGTCGAATGTTATAAATGTTTGCGGATTAAGATGTGTGTTTTCAGATGGTTTGGGTGTGTGTTGTGTAATCCGAAATATTCGGCTGCCATTTTTCTGTCTGTGTCTGTAGGCTGATGCGGATTTGCCGAAGGGTCAAAGTCAAACAGTGTGTACTGTAGTATGTAGTATGCGACTGTCAGACTGTGAGTGTTTCAGTACGTTTAGACATGAGATGTGCAGCATTTCTCCCATAAAGTAGTGAGATGATGATGATTTGTGATCATGTAAAGCAGGATGTCAGGCGTGTGCGTGACTGCAGATCTGAGCTTCACTGCGGTTTAACAAGAACAGTGTTGCCAGATTGGATTGAAGAGCTCCAGCCCAACTACAGTGTAAAACCCACCCATTTAAAAAAATACCAGCCAAAAATGTGTAGTAACCAGTGTTGGGGGTAATATATTACAAGTAGCGCAAGTTACGTAATCAGATTACTTTTTTAAAGTAACTAGTAAAGTAACGCATTACTTTTTAATTTACAAGAGAATATCTGAGTTACTTTTTCAAATAAGTAACGCAAGTTACTTTTTTTTCCCCCAATTTATTGACTGACAGCTCTCCTGTCCCCATGTTGAGAGAAATCAGAAGATGTTACTGTAGTTCTAAAATAAATATGAATATGCATTAATTCATCTCACTCACAAAAAAATAAAAAAAACAGATTCAGTATTCCTCAAAATGAATAAAAATAATGCAACTCAGAATATGACGCAAACC
>NW_015549634.1:534762-556269 GCF_001515605.1 Sinocyclocheilus anshuiensis | reverse complement strand
TTTATGGAGTAACGCAATATTGTAATGCATTACTTTTAAAAGTAACTTTCCCCAACACTGGTAGTAACACAAAAAAAAAATTATACATACAGGGCCTGAATTTCATTTTGGAAAATGGGGAGGAATTCCCCCTTTAAGTGGCTCTTATGGGGGGGGATTTTTTTAATTTGAGGGGGGAGTTAGGGTATTTCAGGGATCTAACTGTTACACATAAGTTTTGTTTCTCAACTGTTTTTAAAATAACACTGGCTAGTCTTCAATGCTGTCCTGCAGACAGCAGGTTTATTTAGGTTGCTGTCTCTTTAAGACCTCATGCATGGATCTAACTGTTAGTTTTGTTTCTCAACTGTTTACATTCACTTAATAGCCTATATACTGACAATGTTTAGTATTAAATCGACTGTTTACATGAATACTCATCAAGACGGGCATTTTGACATAATTTTGTATGTATTTGGCCGTTTACGTGCAACACAACTTCATTCTGTAGTCGTGCGCTTTGGGTGTGAGCTCACAGAAACTGTGCGTATAAAGCACTAATACCACACTGTAAAAATACTCTGATACAAGTAAAAGTCCTGTAAAGTAAGTATAATCAGGTATAAACATTACTTAATGTAAGTATAATCAGGAAAATTGATTTAAAGGTTATTATTCCTAAAACGTTAATGCACATCAGCAACAAATGTGCTCGACGCCGGCTCACATTGAAAATGAATGACTTCCGGCCACTTTGATGCTCTCGACGGCGGCGGTGTGAACGCACAGAAAGGAGTCTCACAGTTTAAAATTGTTAGACTCAAAAGCACGCGCAAGTGATACATTCCGTCTGTCCCGAACATCTTTAAGGCTAAAATATTTACGGGAATTTCCCACCTTACATGTGCGGAAACTGAAACACCGGCCAGTTGTATCAAAAAAAGCAGCCCAAATTTTATCAACCTGCCCAACGCATTTTTTCCCCGGCCTGACCAATTGGGTGGGAACCCGTGCCCAATCTGGCAACACTGACGCAGAATTAAGCCACAGCTCACTAGCAGCCCGTGTGTTGGGGGTAACGCGAGTTACGTAATCAGATTACTTTTTCAAGTAACTAGTAAAGTAACGCGTTGCTTTTTCATTTACAAGAAAATATCTGAGTTACTTTTTCAAACAAGTGACGCCAGTTACTTTGTTTTCCCATTTATTCACTGACAGCTCTCATGTTGAGAGAAATCTGGAGTAAGTAGGCTACAGAGGCATTCATTGTGTGCCCTGTGTATGGTTAGTTCTAGACTAAATATGAACATGCATTTACTCATCTCACCTGCACAAAAACAGATTCAGCATTCCTCCAGATGAATAAAGAACAGTGAAATGCAAACTCAGAATATGATGCAAATCTGCTACTTAAATGGTTAATAACACAAATATCCTTTATGTATTTAATCTCATTTTATTAACCAATGTCTTTGCTGCTGAGCTTCGATTATCAAATTAAATCATACTAATAAGCAAAAAATACTTTAGATAAACTAACATTTGTGCTTCTTTTTTTTATTGCTGAAGAGTGTTGAACTTTCTTCTCCTGCATTCTGCTGTACAGACGTGAATTGACTTTTCCTGAGGTTTATTCATTTCACTTTTTGGTGTGAAATGGCTTTTACATTTACCAAAAATAGAACTTTATATATTAAAAACAAACAAGATAGCCCAGCCCAGATTTGAAAAATAACGCAAAAGTAACGTAACGCATTACTTTCCATAAGTAACGTAATTAGTTACTTTTTTAAGGGAGTAATGCAATATTGTAATTAGGGATGCACGATATATCGGCCACCATATCGGTATCGGCCAAAATGTTCATATCGGTGCATCCCTAATTGTAATGCATTACTTTTAAAAGTATGCTCAAGTATATGCTCACATATAAGGCACTGCATGGTCTGGCCCCTCAATATCTGTCTGCACTTTTAACTTTATATACACTCAAGCGTCATTTACGGTCCTCACAAGCTGGTTTATTTTGTGGTTTAACTTTCCCCAGCAGCATGCAGTCACGCTAGAAAGTTAGTGAACCTTTAAAGGGATAGTTACCCCAAAAATGAGACTTTTGTTATCATTTAATCAAGTAGATCCAAACCTGTATGAATTAGTAAACAAACTCTTGACTTCCCACTGACTAGTATTTATCTAAATATCTTTGTTGGAAAAAGTTTATGCACCACTTATTTAAAGATTCTAATGGAGGAAGGTGTTTTAACACTGACATATGAAATAATAGTTTTTTTTTTTTAACAGTTTATTGAACCTTTAGCCTAGATATATATAGAAATGTTTGCATATGTGTTTTAGCTTATTTGTATCAAGTATCATATTTGATCCATCAGGTTTTTATGGCTCGTATAGTCTGATATAGAGGAAAAACAACTCAATTTTAGTATGCAATTTGGTGCAGATGCTGATATATTTATATGACCAAAATTCTGATGCTTGTAAATCAATGAAATCTTTTTACCAGTATAGCAGATACTTACATAAAATTATATAAATATCAGTCGTCACTCTGTATCTCCAATTATATGACGAGATTTAAATGATCAAAACATATAATGCAATGCAATACAGTGATGATTGAGAGATGAAGAATGCCTGATGATCATGTGTGATTTTCACTGATTTTATTAAGTGGGATGTCTAATTTATAAGTTTAAAGCTAAGCAGCTTTAGACCAGTAAGTGCTTATATGCTACTGTAAATGAAAATCAGATATTGAAGTTCAAACTTATTTTAGTCTTTTGTTAACCTTTGGCCTATATAAGCAGAACACACTTGATAAACCTGCCGCCCACACACACTCACACACATATATGTATTGTTTGGTCAGTGGTATATACACATTGGGTGTGGGATTGCAATGATGAAATGTTCACTCCTCAAAGGCTTTAAAGATTCCTTATCATGCTAATGTCTTCTTGGTTAAGATGTGTGTACAGACAGGGCCGGCCCGAGTGTTTGTGTGGCTCTAAGCAAGATTATAAAAATGGGACTCAGCACTATAAAAGTGCTGTCTTAAAAATATATTAATAAGACTTTTGCAAGGAAAAGAGGACTAAAAATAATCATACAATGCTAGTGCAGCATATTAAATAAATATATAAATAATAATTTAATTTGAATTTAATAAAAAAATAAAATGAAATTTTATTCACACACACATACATGCATGCGCACAACTGATATGTGTAAATATGTGCTATAACAGAACTATGTGCAAAAGATAAAACTGTAAAACTATAAAACAAAAATGCAAATCACTGTACAGCAATGAGGGATAAAAATAAACAACTATAAATATATCTGAATAGGATATTAAAATGTACCTCATCACTGTAAAAATTTTAAAAATAATTATTGGAAAAAACTAAACCATTTCTCGACCCGAAGCAATTTGCCTACAGGGCAGGGAGAGGTGTGCAGGATGCGACACTGACCTTACTGGACCTGTTGTATAAACATCTGGAGGGTAGTAGTAACCATGCAAGGCTATTATTTGTAGATTTTTCTTCTGCATTCAACACGATCCAACCAAGCTTGTTGGTTCACAAGCTTAGGTCGAGTTTTGGTGTGGATGCAAGAATGGCCGCTTGGTTACTAGATTTCCTTACAAATAGGTCTCAGAGGGTAAGGGTTAATAGCGTTCTGTCAGGCCCTATAACTACATCTATTGGCTCCCCACAGGGGTGTGTACTTTCTCCTCTCCTTTACATCCTATACACAAATGAGTAGTCAGCTTGAGAATCGGTACATTCTTAAGTTTGCTGATGACACAGTTATTGTGAGTATGTTGGTTGGTGAGGAGAGGGAACACGGGCCTATTGTCGAGTATTTTGCAAATTGGTGTCGAGAGGCTGGTCTACTTCTGAATACTGAGAAAACCAAGGATATGTGCCTCGACCTGCGACGAAATCAGGCAGCAGTTCCATGTACTATTGTCGATAATCATTTGATTGAATTGGCCGAAAGTTATAAGTACCTAGGTACTATTATCGTTAATAAATTACATTTTGCAGAGAATACCAATAGATTGTGTAAGATGAGCCAACAAAGACTTTATTGTCTGCGCAAATTAGCTAAATTTAATATTGGTAAGACATTGATGACTGCTTTTTATAAGGCATATGTTGAATCGATTTTAACTTTTTCATTGATTTGTTGGTTTGCCTCTTTAAAGGTCAAACAAAAGAATTCTCTATCAAAGAACTGCAGTAAAGCACTAGGTGTGAAATTGCGTTGGTTGTCAGATTTGTTTGACATTCAGGTGATAAAGAAAGCGCATCACATCATATCTGACACATCTCACCCTCTTTATGATTCATTTCAGACCCTCCCCTCAGGATCCTTGTATAGGGTCCCTTTAGCTAAGACAAACAGATTAAAATGTTCGTTTGTTCCATATGCTATCAAGTTGCTTAATTCAAATAGGAAGAGGTAGTTTTTTGTCCTTTTTTAATGTGCTATTAATGTTGTGCATTTGTCTGTCTTGTATGTGGTGAAATCTATCATGCTGCAGAACAATTGCCCCTAAGGCGGACAATAAAGTTTTTACAATTACAATTTAAAATAATTAAATAAATTTTTTTCATTTTAAACATTTTTGTACTTATTTAAAAACAATATTATGTAGTGTGTGACATATTAAATATATTTTTCTATAATTATATTATGGCAGAACTATGCAAAAGTTACAGCAGTTTTTGTGGAAACAAACGAAATGTGCAATTGCTGCAAATCATGTACAAAAATGAGGGATAAAAAAATTAAGATCTAAAAATCTTAATACTGAGAGAGCAAGAGAAAGCAGATCTTTGTCTAATTAATTGTGTTTATTGTGTTAATTTTACTTTTGTACATTATTCGTGATAAACCATGACATTGTTTGGAAGGAAAAACATTCTTACAAGTTGTCTTATGCAAAAAACAGAACATTTTCGGGGATGTCAACCAAAGTGAATGAATTAAACAAAGATGAATTGATATGAGACACGGACTATTATGAAAATCTGGAATCTGAGGGTGCAAAAGAATCAAACTATTGAGAAAATCATCTTTAAATTTGTCCAAATGAAGTTCTTAGCAATGCATATTACTAATCAAATATTAAGTTTTGATATATTTACGGTAGGAGATTTACACAATATCTTCATGGAACATGATCTTTTTGATTTTTGGCATAAAAGAAAAATCAATAATTTTGACCCATACAATGTATTGCTGGCTAATGCTGCAAATATACCTGTGCTACGTATGACTGCTTTTGTGCTCCGGGGTCACATATAAGCATGTAAATGCCCTGATGTGTGCAGGTGTCAGAGATGAGTTACCCCGGATACCCTCCTGCAGGTGGAAGTTACCCGCCTGCCTCCGGCCCGTATCAGCAGGCCCCAGGCGGATATCCACCCCAACCGGGAGCCTACCCTCCCCAGGGCGGATACTACACCCCTCAGCCCGGCGCGTTTCCCCCCGGAGCAGGATACCCCCCCCAGGCCAGCGGATACCCTCCCCAGGCTGGCGGTTACGCCCCCCAGGCTGGCGGTTACCCTCCTCAGGCTGGCGGTTACCCAGCTGCCCCGGGAGGAGGCTTCCCGCCCCAGGCAGGAGGTTACCCCGCCGCCCAGCCCGGGACCTACCCCAACATGCCCCCTGCAGGTCAGTGCGGTTAGTCTGAGCTCTGCACGCAGGAGCATCATGGGATTGTTGTTGGTCGTAGTGTGTGTTTCTGATGCTCTGATGTTATTAATGGGCTTCACAACTGACCACAGCTTCTGAAAAACTGAGCACTAATGGGATGTATTGGCAATTAAAAATGAGTCATATTGTGTTCTAATGAGTTCTAATGTCAGTTTGCATGCTTGTAAAAAATAAGATTGGAGGGGAAAATCTTTGTCTATGCATTGAGTTTGAAATGCATCAGTTCCCATTTATGATGCATCATTTTTTTAAAAATTAAATATATTGTATTTTTAATTTATAAATATATATGTGTGTACATGTGTATATAATTTTTTAGATATATTAATAAGAGCACATTTCTTCTCACTAATTTGACAATTGACAGTGAATCTGTTTGCATGCTGGTAAAAATAGACAGTTATTTCTGTGCTGCAGAAAACCTCCGCATCCGGTCATTAAAACGAAATGTACTGTACTGTAGAATGTACTTTTCAAAGTAATAATAACAACAACGACAACAATAATAGTTTATTTTACATTTTCACACATTTTTCTTACATGTTGTAATTTAAACAGTTCTAAAAATGAATTTATCAAATTTCAGTTGATTACATTGTTTTATTTCATTTTTTATTCTTAATAAAAAATATATTTTTATTAAGTTTTATTCATTAATTTAACAAAAATACATTTTATTTACATTTTTATTAATTTATTTGATTTCTGCTATTTTGATAATAATATTTGCATTAAATCATAATACACAGAATCCATAAAAATTAAAACAGACCACACAGAATTTCTTAAAGAAATCAACCACATTTCATAATGTTAATGTTAAAATTGTTAAAGTTTTAATTTGATTGCTTAGACATCCTTTTTGATTATTAAAATGTAATCAAAACTTGAAAACAGAATACAGAAAAACTAAAACAGAAAGCTAAGAATTTTTTTAGGAAAAATCTAACAGAAAAAATCTAATGGATTTAATAAAGCCCTAAAAGTGTTTATTTTCAAATGCATCTGTTTCTGTTTTTCATGCATCATGTGTAATTAAAAAAAAATGATATAGTTGCATAATTCTTTGTGTTGTTTGTTGTGCTTTGATTTTCTGTGTTTCTGTATTGTTATACGAGTTATTTGTGTTGTTAGCAGGTGGATGGGGCGCCCAACCCGGCTTTGGAGCTGTAAGAATCCCTTTATTTCTGCCTCTTTTATTGTGCATAGTCAGTTGTGTGATGTATTTTTAAATGCACTACAGAATTAGATCGATTAAGCTCTACTACTGAAGTGCGCATCATGTGACTCGTCTTATAAATGTCCTGTGCTCTGTGCAGCCAGGTGGAGGAATGCCTCAGGGTTACCCCGGGGTCCCAGCGCCGGGACAGCAGCCCATGCCAGTGTACCCAGGTGCTCCAAACCCGTCAATGCCCGGGTACGGAGGGGGCGTCCCGACCGGCCCGACACCACCGGCCGCTCCTGCTGTCAATGTGAGACACTGTCAGCTTCATCAGCCACTAGGAGCTTTTGTTTGGTTTAGATTATCATGGTCACTGACCTGAAATTACAAACTTTCATCATCTAGAATCGCTCTTATGTGTATAGTCAAAATGAAACCTTATCCAGTAATCCAAGAACAAACTGTCAAGAAATGCATTGGTCAGACAGTGTGGAAACCTTGACTTTAATACATTAATCTGCCCAGCTAACCACTATTTTTCAGCTGTAGCCCAGAGCAGGTAGAACAAGAGAGACATAAAAGAAAACAGGAAATAACAACACTTGACCTCAGTGGTTTGATAACTTCCTGTTGAAACAGGAAACTGGACATGTTTTATTTTTACAATACAACCGTTTTCTGTAGTTTGAAGTGAATGTGAAATAGCTTTCACAATCCATTTACTTCGCACACACACACACACTTACACAATTTTATGTATAGATATATTGGATATATTTTACTAATTATATATAATACATTTTTATGCAATTACTTTCTGATTAATGTATTACAAATAGTGCTGTCAAACGATTAATCGCATCCAAAATAAAAGTTTTTGTTTTCAGAATATATGTTGTGTGTGTACTCTGTGTATATTTATTATGTATATATAAATACACACACATGTATATATTTAAGAAAAATATGTTATGTTTATATATTAAATACATTTATATATAATATAAATTATATAAATATAAATATATACTTGTAAATACATGTAATATTTTCAAAATATATACTGTGTGTGTGTGTTTATATATACATAATAAATAATTGCATTTTTAAAATTTATTTACAATTTATAAAATATATAATAAAAATAGAAATGTAAAATCACATTGCAATATGTGACTGATTGGAAGTGTTTCCTGATGTTTGTTGTGTTGTTTATGTTTAGAAGGGTTACCGCGGTACCATCAAGGACTTTCCTGGCGCCGATCCGCTCAGAGACGTCGAGGTGTTACGGAAAGCCATGAAGGGCTTCGGTGAGAAGAAATTCACCCAAAATTATTTCCGTTTATTTGAACCACAAAAAATGTTTTGTATACTGTACGTTCACATGTCTTAAAATACAGAGATCTGGATGTGTTTTGCTCGCAGGAACCGATGAAAACGCCATTATTGAGCTTCTCGGCAGTCGATCCAACAAGCAGCGAGTGCCGTTGAAGGCGGCGTATAAAACCACTTACGGCAAGGTGAACATATGAGGAGTGAAGCATCAAATACCTAATAATGTAAAAGACTGTGTTGTGGTTTCTTACGTATAACTTTGCGTTTAAAATGCTTTGTAGGATCTGGTTAGCGACCTGAAGTCGGAGCTGAGAGGAAACTTTGAAAGTCTGGTGCTGGCCATGCTGAAGGCTCCTGCGCACTTCGATGCCTCTGAACTCAGGGAGGCCATATCGGTGAGATTTACTTTCTTTCCCTTCATTTTTCAGGAAAATATGTGCAAATCCACTCAGATACTAGATATACCGGTCAATTGTTTAAACATCTCTTTTCCAAATCCTAGCAAGCTGCCTTGCCTCTACAATCGTACATGCAATGCTGATAAAAGCTGAGCATCCCAGTGTAGTATGCAGGGAAACAAGCCAAGCGTGCTTTTGCTTAATCTCATATGCTGCTGCGCTCATTAAAGAAACACAGATACATAATTACAGAGTCGAGAGCAGAAATACTGCCAGACTGGAATGAATGACGCGCTCTGAGTCTGTGATTATCATCCCGCATTGGAAAAATATGCTGAAAATGTGAAAGAATCCTGATGATTGAGTGACTGAAAACGAAATATATTTGGAAGCTTGTTTCTGCCACGGGATAAAAAGATAATAAAGGTAATTGCTACATTTTCTCTCACAATTCTGACTTTTTTTCCTGGAGAATTCTCAGTTTCTTAACAAGACTCGGACTTTGTTTCTCTGAATTGCGAGTGTGCATCTCGCAATTCAGTTTTTTTGCTACAGAATAAAAAATAAAAAAGGTAATTGCTACATTTTCTCTCACAATTCAGACTTTTTTCCTCAGAATTGCGTGATATAAACTCAGAATTGTGAGATATAAACTCGCAATTCTGATAATTAAAAGGAGAATTGTGAGATATAAACTCTAAATTGTGAGAAAAAAGACAGAATTGTGAGATTAAAAGCCGCAGTTATCTTTTTTTGTTTTTTATTCCATGGCATAAGAAAAACAAGACACAAACTCAGAATTCAGATAAAAAAAGTCACATTTTGAGATTATATTTCGCAATTCTGACTTTTTTTGATGATAATGAGAAATAAATTGAATTGTGAGGTTGCAATTACCTTTTTAATTTTATTAGATTGTGGCAGAATCAGCTTTCTTAAATAGCAGGCTGTGACTATGAGGATGCTTAATAGTATAAAGTTTTTAGTGAATAAACAAAAAAATTATTATAGCTTTAAAATCATGTATCTTGATTCTGCATAAAAACCTTGATTCCCAGCTCAGGTTATCAGAAAATGTAAAATACATTGTTAAAAACATGTCTCTTAAGTCACAGCTGGTCAAAATTGTATTGTTGAGAGCAAAAAACACATGTTAAGTCATATCGGTGTAGGCTAAAAGTCACATTTTATTATTAGATTCAGAAAAATAGCAGTAAATGAAGAAGTTTACAAACAAATGTTTTTAAAACCAAACATAAATGTACATTACTTTAGTTCCTCTCACTCCACAACAAATCATTTAAGTTTAACAGTTTTCAGATGACAAGAGGAATGAAAGATATAAACATAAATTATAGTGTCATTCATCATAAACAACATTTATTTTAAATTGCAAGCCTAAACAAATGTATTTAAAGCAAAACTGAAACTATGAGGGTGTGTGAAATGTGCCTCACGTACTTCTCCCATTCGGGACACCAATCCAAATGTTTTGTGTGCTTGACGTTAATTGCATTATACAAGTTGATTTGGAATTTAAGTCACAGCACTTTTCAGATGATTGAAAATTGAGATTTGTATTTGTAATTAGTGCTTTGCTGGCATTTTCAGGGTGCAGGAACCGATGAGGCCTGTCTCATAGAGATTCTGTCCTCTCGTAGCAATGCTGAGATTCGTGAGATTACTAAGATCTATAAAACCGGTGAGTCTGTGTTCACAAACCCACTGAAGATCTCAGATCACGTGTTTAGATAGTAGAGGTTTATGAGAAACTGCTTCAGATGAGTGTTTGTTGTCTAGAGTACGGTAAATCTCTGGAGGACGCCATCAGCGGAGACACGTCTGGACACTTTCGCCGTCTGCTCGTTTCTCTGTCTCAGGTACAGACACCCAGAGGCCCGTATAGTCAGCTTTGGATCTTTCATTACATCTTACATATTACTCTTGTTGGGCATTTGATGCATTGAGGATCATTAATCACAAGGTTTTTAAGCCATATTTAAAAAAATATGAACAATAACAAACAAAATACAAAACAAATAGTTTCTTGTAAATCAAACTTGCAGACATTTTTTCAGATAGCCAAAACCTCTTGGATGACAGTGGTTTAATTGAATTTCATTTCATTTAATTTTAAGCAGAAATAAATGACTTGTAAAACATTGTAATCTTATGAATAAATATTTGACATTTGCTGCAGATCAGTGTTATTTTAGTATTATTTATAGTGTTATAGTATACATATACTATTTCTTTTAAATAAAAGGGACAAAGAATGACATTTTTAACAAAAACAATAACAACCGCTACAATTGAACACAAAAAATATCGAATTTCCTTTGAAAACTGGAAGCGAAATCAGAACTATACAGATAAAATTCTTTGCATCGCTTGTTTTCAGGGTAATCGAGATGAGAAAGAGACTGTGGATATTTCGATGGCCAAACAGGATGCTCAGGTTGGAGACAAGACTTTATTTGCTTAAACAAATTCACATTTTGATGTAAATGTGCATTTTAGGTTGCTGTCATCCACCTGCATGCATTTGTGTGATGTTTTCTGTGTTGCAGAAACTCCACGCTGCAGGAGAGAATAAAGTCGGCACGGACGAGTCTCAGTTTAATGCGATTCTGTGTGCTCGCAGTAAACCTCATCTGAGACAAGGTAAAAACCCACCAGCCCACTGTGCTTAAATGGCCACAGAAATACACAGGAACTGCTGTTATTTCCCTAACTAGGACAATCTGTTCAAAAGCACTCAACTAGAAAGAGATTTATTCATTTGAGTTCCCTGAATCAGATGAAACATCCTCAACTGCTGTTGCTGTTTTCAGTTATTTCCTCTGCTTTATTTGCTCTTTCTTAGACCATCATTGCCAAAAATGAAATTTCAAACCTGTTATTTCTAACACTAAACATTTCATGGTGAATGTAGCTGTCAAGCTCTAAAAAGCACAAAAAAATGCTTAAATATCATAACAGTCATCCATTTGACTTATGCACTATATTAGAAGTCGTATGATACAGTAGTTTTGTGTAAGGAATAGACTGAATATAAAATAATTATTCACTGATAGGGTTGCAAAGGGGTGTAAAATTTCCGGAAACCTTCCAAAAATCCCTGCAATATTCCAAAAAATCCTGGAATGTTTCCGAAATTTACTGGAAATTTTCCACCTTTTTGCAACCCTATTCACTGATAATGCAGATTTAATGATGCATTACACCAGATTTGTACAGATTGTCAGTAACGTTTGTGCATGATGTCTTTCGCAGTGTTTCATGAGTACCAGCAGATGTGCGGCAAAGACATTGAGAAGAGCATCTGCGGTGAGATGTCTGGAAACGTGGAGTCTGGAATGGTGGCAGTGGGTGGGTATTGAGCTCTTGATTGGTCCAGAGCAGAAACGTCAGCCAACAGCTGATCTAGATGAAGCAGGCAGTGATGAGAAACAGCCAGTTACAGCACTGGAATAGAATCAGTTTGGAATAAGATGCAGATTGGAGGATATGATGAGTAAAATGCCTAAATGTTTTGCATATGCAAACATGACACAATAGGCAAAACCATTGTTTTTTTCATGCACAGGTCTCAATTCTAAGATTTTGGGCTGTTTTGAGTTTTTTTAGATTAGTGAAAGGAAAACATCCAAAATACACATTTGTGTGTTTGTTTTATTGCACTTTTTGCATCTGCAGATTTCAATTATAATACATATCTCTAAAAGTTTTTCCTCCACTTCAGCAGCACTTACAAACACCAAACTTAGCAGTTTTATTCCTGTCTATATTCTGAAGGTTTTTACTGAGGGGTTTGTTCATATATCATTGGCCTGATTTATTATTACATTTGATCTGTTTTTGGCTTTAGATTTCATTTACAATACATTTCTTTAAAGGAGGTTTTTTCAAAAAGAGTTTTTTCTCCACTTCAGCAGCACATACATACACCAAAAATTACAGTTTTATTCCTTTCTGTATTAGGAAGGTTTTTACTGAAGGATTTGTTCATATATGATTGGCTGGATTTTATTATTACTTTATCTATTTGTGTCTGTAGATTTCAATTACAAACCGTATCTTTAAAAGTTTTTTCTCCACTTCAGCAGCACCTACACACACCAAACTTAGCAGTTTTATTCCTGTTTATATTCTAAAGGTTTTTACTGTGGGGTTTGTTCATATATCGTTTGATCTGGTTTATATAGCATTTTACTCCTAAAAGCATGGTGAAAGTGTATTTTTCCTGGCTGTTGACAGTATTTTCTGATTTCTGGAGTTATAAAAAGAGAAATCCAAAATCCTCTCTGTAAAAACCTTTAACTCTAATATGTCAACAAAATAAAAAAATATTTTGAACCTGGCTTTATCCAATGTTCAGATTTATTTAATTAGATAATGGGTAATTTGCATAACATTTAAGAAAACTTGTAACACAAAACAACGGTATTAAATGCATGTTCCTAGTACACTTTTGTTGCACTTCTACAGTGTCTTTGATTTATGTGAATGTTTGTCGCCAAAGTTTATCATATGTTTCCTCTTTAAACATTTTAAAATGAAAGGCGTATTACTTATAATATTGCAACATGATTATGATACAAAATTGTATTCTGCAACTGATTAAATGTGTAATCTCAATAAACTATTCCTCTTTCTGTAATATGAAGTAATGTGTATAGTTTCTAATCATGTTCCATCTGTGTATTTTTCAGTGAAGTGCATTAAAAACACTCCTGCCTACTTTGCTGAACGTCTCCACAAAGCCATGCAGGTAGAGAATGTGCGGTTATGTGGTTGTTTTGCTATGGTTTTGTCATTCAGAAGCAGGTCTGATGGTTAGAAGTGGGTTATTTTTATGTACGCTCCAGCACTGTGCATGAGGCTTGTTTTCTGAACATTATATGTATGCATGTATGTTAGTAAAATCCCACTGTGTGTCAATATGCATGCATGACCTGTTGATGTTCACCTTTATTTAGGGTGCAGGAACCAAAGACCGGACTCTGATCCGCATCATGGTGTCCCGCTCTGAGGTGGACATGCTGGATATCAGGCAGGAGTATCTGCGGCTGTACGGGAAGTCGCTCTACACTGCCATCTCTGTACGTCTCACACACACATGTACAATACACTGCACGATTCTTATGCTTTATTCACACATGTACAACACACACAATATGTGGCTGTGGGAAATTTGTGTCGCCCACTGATTCAGCTGCAGACCACAGATTTTTGTGTATGCATGAGTGCTGCTGCTAAATAACACGTGAGGTTCTTCTGCTTTAAAAAGCAAACTATAACATGCATATGCAGTGCTAAAATATATATTATTTTAACAGTATCTATTTTTTTTATATATGTATATACATACAAGTAATTTTTAAAGCTTAATTAAGTAATACATTTAAGAGTTTATTTATGCTTCTGTAGCTAGAAATAGAATTGTGACTGTTCTGAATATTTTTTTTAGCATATTATTTTTCTCAAATCTTCAGGGAGACACCTCTGGTGATTACAAGAAACTGCTCCTGAAGCTATGCGGAGGAAGTGACTGAAGAACCAGGAAGTCAGATGCGTTACCATGACGACTGGATATGTGACGTCATCATATTAATCACGCTCGTATATCAATGTGTCAAATAATATCACTAGTGTCATGTTAACTAATACTGTAATATCTCTTTACAGCTTTATTAATTTCACAGCCAAAAATAGGATTTCATTTGTGCCATAGAAAAATGATTACTATAATACAGTTCATTATTAGTTTTATTTTGCTATCTATTCAGACTATGCATGATATCTAGAGAAACTATATTTTGTACAGCGTCTTCAGCACCTGATGCCAAATCTGTGCTGTCACTCGCAACCAAAAATACAATCTGTTCTTCATCTCTGAAATCTGAAATGCCTTGGATGACTGAGTCTCTTGAAGTACTGAAATATATGCCATAGTTTTTATATAGTGAGCTTTATGATCTCTATGCAAGAAGAATATAGGATTATATCAATCATCATGAAGGTCTTGATGGGTCAGTCTCATGAAAACGTGTCATATTTCACCCCAAAATCAAAATATAAAATTAGAAATGATCTTTGCTTAAAGAAAGTCAAGGCTATTTTAGGAACATTGAGCTGTTTGCATCATCACACTTTTTCATGACAATTAGGCAAATTTTTCTGCTAAATTTCCTGTAATGCATAATAGGTGTTTCTTTTTTGTAATTCTAATTTTTCTTAATAGTGATTCTTAATAAATGTTGTTTTAAACTAATGTAATCATATTTTGTACTACAAATACTAACATTGCTTAATAAATTTTTTTTATTTACATATTCTTCCATCATGGTAATGCATATCTGTGTCTCTAATACAGACATTTGTTTTATTTGAGTTTGGGATGAAATATGATCAGTTTTGTGAGATTGGCCCTGTTTGTTGTCATCGTCCATGACTAGCATGAATGTGAATCGCTGCAGCAGTAGAGGGCAGTAAAGTCAGCAATCTTTCATCCTGATAATCACTAGCTAAACAGGAGATTCTGACCTGTTTATTAACATGAAGAAGACCACTCTTTTCAGGGATTTCTAGCCTGTTTTTTTTAGTATGTTCACTCAAACTAATCTGTACTGTTGTGTAATAACATTTGTGTCTGGTTAATAAAAACACTTCATGAATGATTCTCAAGTGAACTTCAGCTCTATTATATTATATTTTATTATATTAATTATATTATATTATGTTATGTTATGTTATGATATATTATATGTGACCCTGGACCACAAAACCAGTGTCAAAACAACCCAATAGCTGGGTTTGTCCCTTTTTAACCCAGCAGTTTTTAGAGTGTATTATGTTATGTTATGTTATGTTCATTCATTTTCAGATTTCAGATGTTTCTTTTATGTGTCTTCTCTATTATCAGCATGCAACCCCTGGTAGATGGCCAGTAAATGAAGTGATTTGATTGGCTGATTGGATAAACAGGTCATTATTGATGACCTCAGGTCTGCTGTGCTGTGTGCCGCTCCATTAGTGTCCGTTCACTTCATCTGTGTGTTTTGTCTATAATCATGTGAATCCGTTTATCTACACAATTTCAAATGCCATCTGTGAAGTGAGTTTGTCTGATGGAGATTATGTGAATCTGTAATCTGATCATCAGAGCTTCACATTCAAACATTCAATGCACATGCAGCTTTAGCATATACTGTACACTACAAGAATAATGCATGAACATCCATCAACAAATCCTCTCAAATCAGTCTTAACGCTGCAGATTCTGCCTCCATTTACAGCGATTTAAATAAATTCACAGTGAGCAACACAAAAGCAAAGACAATACAGCACAAAATACAGTTTTAAAAGTAGAAAGAAACGTTGACTGAGCTCTCAGAACGAGAGTACTTTTCATAAATGTAATGTTGGGGCAAGTTGTCACGTCTTTTAAATGTTGGTCAATTGATTAAATACATTTTCCTTTGGCCAAAACAGTTTGGATGTATGAGGGTTATTATAGTTAACTAAAACTAAAAAAAACAACTACTACTTCAAAGAAAATAAATGTTAATTGAAAAATAAATAAATACTGTAACTGATTGTATTTCAGCTAGTTTTTATTGAGATAAATTTGTACTAAAATACTAAAACTAAAATAAAAATGTAAAAATATAGACAGGAAAAACCTTAAACTAATAAAAATGAAAATTAGCCTACTAAAAGTTTAGATAAAATTAAAATTAAAACAGAAAATCTAAAACTAAAAACTAATTTAAAACATTTATAAAAAACTATAATAATATCTAAATTATACTAAAATATCTCTGATATGTATCAGTATGTTTTTGTGCTGTTTTACAATTGTTTTGCTGTTTAAGATTTCGGACTTAAGACTGCTTTTGTGCTCCAGGGTCACATATTATATTATAGTATAGTACATTATATTTTTAATGAAGTGAGGCCAAATTTCGTTTTGGAATGTTTTAATCAAAGAGAAATTTTGAAAACCCTTTAGAAAATTTTGTTTTTATTTGCTGTTTATATTTAATTTGTTTATTTAATTACTTATTCTATCTTTATAAAAAACTATAATAATATCTAAATTATACTAAAATATCTCTGATATGTATCAGTATGTTTTTGTGCTGTTTTACAATTGTTTTGCTGTTTAAGATTTCAAAAAAAAAAAAAAAAAAGCATATATAAATAGCCTATAATACTTCTAGAAATCTAGGTGTTTTGTTATACTTTAGGTTTATTTATTGCAGCTTCCCAGTGTCTAAAATAACATATTTTGGGAAATGTTTTTTCATTTGTTGATCAGTTTCCTGTTTCCTCAACAGCACTTTCCTTCCTGTTTGTCTTTTCATTTGTAAAATCCTTTTACAGTTCCTCAATGATGTCACCCAATAGGAAGTGACATCATTTTGGAGGGAAATCAGCAGTGAGGATTTGACGGATTCTGTAAGGTTTGTGATGTTAGTTGGTTCGTGTCTCTCCCTGTTTGATCAAATTACATAAATTAGTGATAATAGAAAGATAACAAATATATTATTTTAATTTAAAAAAAAAAATATATACATTATTTTACACACACACACACACACACATGTAAAATGTTATTTTAAAAGAAATTAAAAAATATAAAAATGAACTGACATCCTTATCCATCCCTCAACTTGACCTCATTAGTTACAGTTATGTGAGGTGAGTGTATTTCTGATAAGTTCAAATCATGTTTTAACAGCAGCACCGTTGAATATGAGCCAACTGCATGTGTTTTATTGTCTGTGTTTGTGATGAGGATACAGGAGGCCTTCATGTTACACATTACACAGAGTTAACAACACAAAATCAAACATTATCAAAGTCAGATGTTACATATTCTGTGCTTTGTGGACTTCACGGTTTAAACCACAACCAAATTAAATTCCAAATAACCTGAGCAACAGCAAACTAAATCTGTTTTTGAGCATTAAAAATGAGCAGTGGTGGCTTTATTTCCTCATTTCAACCTTTATCTTATATTTAGGAATATAGGTTCAATTTACATATACACCTTATACATATTTTATAAATTATTCACCATTTTAAACTTTTTTTTCGCCTTCATTAGTTACATCAGTGATCATACAATGCATTTTTTTTAAGTACAAACATAAAAAGGTTATTTAAAATAGTTTTAGATGAATTAGATTTATATGTTTAGTCTGTAATTTATTTGTTTTTCATATTAGCAAGCTGAACTACTTTCCATTGTATTGTCTTTTGTTTTGTTTTTCATTTATAAATATTAATTAATTTAATATAAACCCCAACTAAAATAACACATTCGGACAGCATCACATTTTTTGAAGTAATTTTTTTGTTATTGAGATGACATCATCACCCAAAACTAGACAATTTACAGGAAATAGAACAAAACAAAACAAAAAAAAAAAGTTTTGCGACTTTGTACTCATCTAATCTCGCCAGTGAACGCCTAGGTGTGTTTGATCAGAAGTCCCGCCCCTCTCGGGTTCCCCTCCCATTTAACTGGTTTGAGTGGCACGTAAGAGCCCCGCCCCTATCTCGTTCCCCTCTCGTTAAACCTGTTTGATTGGCAGGCGGAAGCCCCACCCCATCCTCCGTTCCCCTCCCGCCGCTGGGCTTTGATTGGCAGATGATAGCAGCTGCGGAGTTGAGAAGTCATGGCGGAGCTCCGCCGCGCCTCAGATCGCTGGATTTACGGAGATAATTTGTGATAAACTGTCAAACTTTATAACAAATCTAAAATGACCGAAAGCGAGGCAAAGTTGCGAGCGGCGACGGACCAGCGTAAAACGACCTGAAACCGAGAGCTGGCAAAGATGTGAGACTCTCTGGAGCCGAAGAAGAAGAAGAAGAAGAAAAAAACCGTTGGAGTCTCCCAAAGTCGCAAACATGGCTTCTCGTTTCTTTCAATTTCACACAGAACACTCTTTAACCGGAGCTTCGTTGTTTTCAGCGCTTTGTGTCGCTCTGTGATGGATCCCAAGCACAAAGAGTTGTTAGAGCAGTGCCAGCAATGGGCTTTGATTGGCAGATGATAGCAGCTGCGGAGTTGAGAAGTCATGGCGGAGCTCCGCCGCGCCTCAGATCGCTGGATTTACGGAGATAATTTGTGATAAACTGTCAAACTTTATAACAAATCTAAAATGACCGAAAGCGAGGCAAAGTTGCGAGCGGCGACGAACCAGCGTAAAACGACCTGAAACTGAGAGCTGGCAAAGATGTGAGACTCTCCGGAGCCGAAGAAGAAGAAGAAAAAAACCGTTGGAGTGTCCCAAAGTCGCAAACATGGCTTCTCGTTTCTTTCAATTTCACACAGAACACTCTTTAACCGGAGCTTCGTTGTTTTCAGCGCTTTGTGTCGCTCTGTGATGGATCCCAAGCACAAAGAGTTGTTAGAGCAGTGCCAGCAAAAGTTGTCGGAGTCCGTCACAGATGTGGATGTGGTTGTGGAGCTGCTGGCCCAGTCAGGCAGCCTGAGCCCGGCTGAGAGAGCAGAGCTGGACGCGGACTGCTCCGGCAGCGCCGCGAAGCTCCGTCTGCTCCTCAGGACGCTGCTGGAGAAGAAGGACGGGGACCAGCTCCAGGAGTTCTGCTGGGCTCTGGAGAAAACCCAGCCGGTGCTGCTCGGCGCTCTGCTGCCTGTGGAGAACCACCACAACACGGGTAAAACCTCCACCGAGCCTCGGCTGATCGTGAGGGAAAACCTTCAGAACGTTAGCAAAGTTTACTAGTCAAACCTTGTTAGCTTAGCTTAGATGTTTGTCGGTCCAGCAGTAAGTTAGAGAGAAGTGTCCTTTAAGCTGGGTTCTGACAGGACCAACGATACGCTGTAAACAATAGGCTAAATTAATCCATAATATTCATACGAGCTATTTTCAACATATGTAGAAGCAGTATAAGGGATATCAACGCATATATGCCTAAAATAATATATGACACACATGTATATTGAATAGTTGATAACTTTTTATCTGTCTGTCTGTCTGTCTGTCTATCTGAATGAATATATTCCACACATGTATTTTGAATATTATTCTGTAAACAATAGGCTAAATTAATCCATAATATTCATACGAGCTATTTTCAACATATGTAGAAGCAGTATAAGGGATATCAACGCATATATGCATAAAATAATATATGCCACACATGTATATTGAATAGTTGATAACTTTTTATCTGTCTGTCTGTCTGTCTGTCTGTCTGTCTATCTGAATGAATATATTCCACACATGTATTTTGAATATTATTAACTTTTGAATATTAATAGCTTTTATTTCGAATTTTTAATAACTTTTCATCTATCTATCTATCTATCTATCTATCTATCTATCTATCATAAGTGAATTAATATATTCCACACATGTATTTTGAATATTAATAGCGTTTATTTAGAATTTTTAATAACTTTGATTTGAATCTGTCTGTCTGTCTGTCTTTCTGTCTGCTTATCCATCCATCTATCTGAAGCTCATATGAATGTAATATGTCACACATGTAATTTGAATTTTTCCATGTTAATAATTATCATATCTATATTTCTGTCTGTCTATCATTCTGTCTATATGAATCTGTAAATTTGTTTTTATTTTTTTCAGGTGCTTTAATTTTTTGCAGTACTCTTCAATTTTTAAGTGCAAACAAATGTTTTTAGAAAAAATGTTTCTAGATATATATAAAGTCATAAAAACTGCATGCATAATAAACAACTATGCATGAATTTGTTAATAATATTGTTTAAAACAGTTCAACATGTCAAATAGGGTTGTAGCCACATGTAATGTTTGGGATTATGTGTTGTATATAATACTTAGTTGACTATGACAGAAGCATTCATTCTTTGAATAGAGCGGTTTGGCGTGTGTCTTGTGGTCTGTGATGCGCTGGATGTGGTCAGACAGATGCTGAGATGTTCAGCTGATGTGTTTCCTTCTAGAAAACACAGACCCGCTGGTGCGTAAAGCTTTATAAAGCTGCGACTGACCTGTTGTGTAAATCTGCCGCGTGAAACATCGTACAGTAAATGTGTTACAGATGTTTCAAAGATTCCTGCGGCCAGAAAAACTCATCAGACGTGCAGGGATTTAGCCGTAAGCCAGAAATAGCTGCTGACTATAAAATAATGCAGCTTAAAGCTGGATCAAATTACATTACCTAGAAAGCCATTAAACCCATGTTACAGGAATCTGATTGGACGACATAGAAACACATGTGAGTAATATTGCACCAGTGCGGCCGCTCCAGACAGACTGAAAGAAAGTAATTTAGAGTCTGTTAAATGGAGCGTCGCCGATCAATTGGACAACTTAGAGATCTATGATGGTCGTCAGTATAAACCTCAGTGGGGGTCTGTTTGGCTTAATTTATCAGTCTCTGATCATTTCCACTCTCACTGATGTGTCCCGTCGCTCTGGGCTGTATCAACTGTGCTTCAATCAATTTAAAAAAAATAGGGTCCCGAGTGATTGTGTCCATAGTAGGCCAGCTGACTGCCTCAATTATATAAAAGCGCTATAGAGTGCAACTGCCATGCTCCAGAAGGAAAATCCCATTGATTTTTTAGCAGTAAAGACCTTTCAAAACAGAACCTGACAAGAGATCTTAGTCAGGTTTTTAAAAAACATGTTTAGAAGAATAGAACACCCAAAAATGAAAATGTGTAAAAAATGTGCTCACCCTCAAGCCATCCAAGATGAGTTTGTTTCTTCATCAGATTTGGAGAAATGTGTCATTGCATCAGTGTCTCAGCAATGGATGCTCTGCAGTGAATGGGTGCCGTCAGAATGAGAGTCCAAACAGCTGATAAAAACATCACAATAATCCACACCACTCCAGTCCATCAATTTT
>NW_015549634.1:527128-531236 GCF_001515605.1 Sinocyclocheilus anshuiensis | reverse complement strand
AATAAAAAAAAAAAAAAAAAAAAAAAAAAAAGTTTTGCGACTTTGTACTCATCTAATCTCGCCAGTGAACGCCTAGGTGTGTTTGATCAGAAGTCCCGCCCCTCTCGGGTTCCCCTCCCATTTAACTGGTTTGAGTGGCACGTAAGAGCCCCGCCCCTATCTCGTTCCCCTCTCGTTAAACCTGTTTGATTGGCAGGCGGAAGCCCCACCCCATCCTCCGTTCCCCTCCCGCCGCTGGGCTTTGATTGGCAGATGATAGCAGCTGCGGAGTTGAGAAGTCATGGCGGAGCTCCGCCGCGCCTCAGATCGCTGGATTTACGGAGATAATTTGTGATAAACTGTCAAACTTTATAACAAATCTAAAATGACCGAAAGCGAGGCAAAGTTGCGAGCGGCGACGGACCAGCGTAAAACGACCTGAAACCGAGAGCTGGCAAAGATGTGAGACTCTCTGGAGCCGAAGAAGAAGAAGAAGAAGAAAAAAACCGTTGGAGTCTCCCAAAGTCGCAAACATGGCTTCTCGTTTCTTTCAATTTCACACAGAACACTCTTTAACCGGAGCTTCGTTGTTTTCAGCGCTTTGTGTCGCTCTGTGATGGATCCCAAGCACAAAGAGTTGTTAGAGCAGTGCCAGCAAAAGTTGTCGGAGTCCGTCACAGATGTGGATGTGGTTGTGGAGCTGCTGGCCCAGTCAGGCAGCCTGAGCCCGGCTGAGAGAGCAGAGCTGGACGCGGACTGCTCCGGCAGCGCCGCGAAGCTCCGTCTGCTCCTCAGGACGCTGCTGGAGAAGAAGGACGGGGACCAGCTCCAGGAGTTCTGCTGGGCTCTGGAGAAAACCCAGCCGGTGCTGCTCGGCGCTCTGCTGCCTGTGGAGAACCACCACAACACGGGTAAAACCTCCACCGAGCCTCGGCTGATCGTGAGGGAAAACCTTCAGAACGTTAGCAAAGTTTACTAGTCAAACCTTGTTAGCTTAGCTTAGATGTTTGTCGGTCCAGCAGTAAGTTAGAGAGAAGTGTCCTTTAAGCTGGGTTCTGACAGGACCAACGATACACTGTAAACAATAGGCTAAATTAATCCATAATATTCATACGAGCTATTTTCAACATATGTAGAAGCAGTATAAGGGATATCAACGCATATATGCCTAAAATAATATATGACACACATGTATATTGAATAGTTGATAACTTTTTATCTGTCTGTCTGTCTGTCTGTCTATCTGAATGAATATATTCCACACATGTATTTTGAATATTATTCACTTTTGAATATTAATAGCTTTTATTTCGAATTTTTAATAACTTTTCATCTATCTATCTATCTATCTATCTATCTATCTATCTATCATAAGTGAATTAATATATTCCACACATGTATTTTGAATATTAATAGCGTTTATTTAGAATTTTTAATAACTTTGATTTGAATCTGTCTGTCTGTCTGTCTTTCTGTCTGCTTATCCATCCATCTATCTGAAGCTCATATGAATGTAATATGTCACACATGTAATTTGAATTTTTCCATGTTAATAATTATCATATCTATATTTCTGTCTGTCTATCATTCTGTCTATATGAATCTGTAAATTTGTTTTTATTTTTTTCAGGTGCTTTAATTTTTTGCAGTACTCTTCAATTTTTAAGTGCAAACAAATGTTTTTAGAAAAAATGTTTCTAGATATATATAAAGTCATAAAAACTGCATGCATAATAAACAACTATGCATGAATTTGTTAATAATATTGTTTAAAACAGTTCAACATGTCAAATAGGGTTGTAGCCACATGTAATGTTTGGGATTATGTGTTGTATATAATACTTAGTTGACTATGACAGAAGCATTCATTCTTTGAATAGAGCGGTTTGGCGTGTGTCTTGTGGTCTGTGATGCGCTGGATGTGGTCAGACAGATGCTGAGATGTTCAGCTGATGTGTTTCCTTCTAGAAAACACAGACCCGCTGGTGCGTAAAGCTTTATAAAGCTGCGACTGACCTGTTGTGTAAATCTGCCGCGTGAAACATCGTACAGTAAATGTGTTACAGATGTTTCAAAGATTCCTGCGGCCAGAAAAACTCATCAGACGTGCAGGGATTTAGCCGTAAGCCAGAAATAGCTGCTGACTATAAAATAATGCAGCTTAAAGCTGGATCAAATTACATTACCTAGAAAGCCATTAAACCCATGTTACAGGAATCTGATTGGACGACATAGAAACACATGTGAGTAATATTGCACCAGTGCGGCCGCTCCAGACAGACTGAAAGAAAGTCATTTAGAGTCTGTTAAATGGAGCGTCGCCGATCAACTGGACAACTTAGAGATCTATGATGGTCGTCAGTATAAACCTCAGTGGGGGTCTGTTTAGCTTAATTTATCAGTCTCTGATCATTTCCACTCTCACTGATGTGTCCCGTCGCTCTGGGCTGTATCAACTGTGCTTCAATCAATTTAAAAAAAATAGGGTCCCGAGTGATTGTGTCCATAGTAGGCCAGCTGACTGCCTCAATTATATAAAAGCGCTATAGAGTGCAACTGCCATGCTCCAGAAGGAAAATCCCATTGATTTTTTAGCAGTAAAGACCTTTCAAAACAGAACCTGACAAGAGATCTTAGTCAGGTTTTTAAAAAACATGTTTAGAAGAATAGAACACCCAAAAATGAAAATGTGTAAAAAATGTGCTCACCCTCAAGCCATCCAAGATGAGTTTGTTTCTTCATCAGATTTGGAGAAATGTGTCATTGCATCAGTGTCTCAGCAATGGATGCTCTGCAGTGAATGGGTGCCGTCAGAATGAGAGTCCAAACAGCTGATAAAAACATCACAATAATCCACACCACTCCAGTCCATCAATTTTATTTTTTTTTTAATTCAATTATATTTTTTTAACTCATATTTGTTTAGAGCTGTTTTGGCTTGTAAACTGTGCTTGATCTGTGCAGATTTCTCTCCTGATTCAAACCAGACCACTTTTTCACTGGAAAAAGCAATATTATGGATAGAGGACTTAACTTTAACTTAGAGTTAAAATGCATGCATCAGTTTCACAAGATGTTAGCTGATGGACTGGAGTGGTGTGGATTACTTGTGGATTATTGTGATGTTTTTATCAGCTGTTTGGACTCTCATTCTGACGGCACCCATTCACTGCAGAGCATCCATTGCTGAGACACTGATGCAATGCTACATTTCTCCAAATATTTTTTTCATGAAGAAACAAACTCTTTTCCTTGTTCTTCAGCATTGGTAATGCTGTGGTACTTCTAAACTCCAGTCATATCAGTGAATTAGTCTCGGGCTGATGAAGATGACCTGTAATGAAGCCCCATGTGGAAGCAGAGTTTAGAGTTGGTCTGGAGAGATGAGCCGTCATGGCTCTGTCCAGTCACTGATATAGAGGGGTCAGTTTCTCAGGGCTGTGAGTAATGAAGGACACAGAATTTCTACCCAGCATGCCGTCTGGCACACACAGAGAGGGCTCAACAGATCGAGCGCCTTTCTCTGTCAGGTCCAAGTTTCCGTTGTCCAGCTCACAGCTGTGTGAGTGGGAGAGAATTAAATAGAAGTCCAGTTTATGGTCCGTAGTACTTTGCCAAGCTTCATGCACTCGTTTAAATGTCAGACAGGACACACACACACACACACACACACAACCTCCTGTCCTTGCACACCAGAATGATGGTTTTCTATTATAGTCAGAATATTTACAGTCTTTATTGACTTGTTCTCTGCATTGTTTTGGTTGTTAAACATTGCAGCTGAAGAATATTTTATTTTAAAAGTCACAAGGTGAATGAACCGCTTTCCATTATCATGGCTGATGGCTTAAAGGAATGATTTAAAGGAACATTCCACTATTTTTGAACATAGGCTCATTACGCCGGAATGAGAGTACAGTTCCTAGCCATATCGGCATAGAAAATCGCAACTTTTCATTTTGCGTCGGTCTTAGTACACGATGCAAGTACAGAAGAGTCAAGTTTTAAATAGGAAAAATATAGAAACTCTTTGGTAATTTTTGAGCGAGATGCTAAAGGTCTAATCAGATTCAATGATCTATGCTAAGCTACAGCTAAAAGTGCTACCGCCAGACCCGGAGATCGGCTG
>NW_015549634.1:486711-526865 GCF_001515605.1 Sinocyclocheilus anshuiensis | reverse complement strand
ATTTCAGTTGTATTTCACTCAACAAAATATTTTTTAATAGTTTTAGTTAACAGTAACAGCACTGATTAACCCATTTATTTAATGTTTTTTTTTTTTTTAAATAGTTAAATAAAATAGTTCCAAAGGTTTTTGCTTCAGTACTGAGACTGGTACCGAGTGAGAACCGTGAAATTTACTAGTTTTGGTGCCGACTACTTACATTTTGGTATCGTGACAACACTATCTGGATTGAATCGATTCAGATTCAGACTCCTGGATTGAGAACCAGGCTCGGATGAGTCAGTTTAGAATCAGACTTTAAGAAGTCTATATTTTGCGCACGTTCAGCATCACTTCACAGTCTGCTTGTTTTCCCGTCTGTTGACCCAGTTCCTCTCAGCCTCTGTGTGGATCTGTCGCTATAGTAACACTGAGCCCTGTCACACCTCACAAACATGATGCTCATAATTAACTTCAGGTGTTAATTAACTCTGATGTATTAATTATTTCCCTGCATATTTTAACAGCATTCAGCATGGGTGTGTTAGGAGTGAAACATCTGAGTAAATCCAATTCATGTATTATCAATTCATGTACTTTCAGTGCATGTTTCTCTTTCCATCACCATCCCTTATATATAATTGCCAGTACCATAGTGCATTGGTGATATCATGGTTATTAGTAATTGTAATTGTGTGGTGTTTTCAGCGTGTGTGTGAAGGAGAGTTGATCAGAGCTCATTCTGTCTGTGTCTCTGCGTCATCAGACCGGATCAGGACGTGTCTGATGGTGCTGGGTAAACAAAACCCACCCCGCTGTACAGACATCACTGTGCTGATAGTCAAAATTGTGATCGTTCATCACGTTCTTTCATCTGCAAAACACAAAAAAAAAATTTCAAAAGATGTTTTGTCCATATTATGAAAGTCAATGGGGTCCAAAACAACACTGAACCCCACTGGCTTTCATTTAATTGTCAAAAGTTTGGAAACATGATTTTTAAATGTTTTTAATGATATCTCGACTGCTCCCCAAGGCTGCATTATGTGCTCAAGAATACAGTAAAATTGTGAAATATTATTAGAATTTCAAATTGCTGTTTTCTGTGTGAATTTATTGTAAAATTTAATTTATTTCTGTGATCAAAGCTGTATTTTCAGCATCATTACTCCAGTCTTCAGTGTCAAATGATCTTCAGAAATCATTCTAATATACTGATTTACTGCTCAAGAAACATTTCTGATTATCATCAATGTTGAAAACAGCTGTGCTGTTTCAGATTTATGCAGAAGACATGAATGCATTCGAATACTACTATTCGAATGTTTGGGGTATGTGTGTGTTTTTATTAGAAATTAATGCTTTTATTCAGCAAATATGCATTAAATAGATCAAAAGTGATAGTAAAACATTTTAGTTCAAATAAATGCTGTTGAACTTCCTATTCATGAAAAGTTTTTAACATTGATAAGAACCATTATTAATAACACCAATAATACTTGAGCAGCAAATCAGCATATTAGAATGATTTCTGAAGATCATGTGACACTGAAGACTGGAGTAATGATGCTGAAAATTCTGCTTTGATCACAGAAATAAATTACACTTTACTGTATATTCACATAGAAACCAGTTATTTTGAATTGCAACAATATTTCACAATATTACTGTTTTTACTGTATTTTTGATCAAATAAATGCAGTCTTGTTGAGAAGAAGAGACTTCTTTAAAAACATTCATAATGTTACAAACTTTTGACAAGAACTGTATTTCAAAATAATTTCAATAATAAATAATTGAAGCACATGAGCTGCTCTGGAGTGAAACGAAAGAGAGGCGAGCAAATAAACAGACCCGTCCTGAGAGAGAAACTGAGTCTCCATTCAAGCCTAATTACCAGCTCGAGTTACTCAGCTGGAGGCCTCTGTGTGTCTTTGACTGCGCTGAAGTAGAGATGTCCGACCGTTCTCACAGGTGTGTCTCGTGCAGTACGTTCCCTGCCCAGAGAGTCGGCCGCTTCATTGTTAACGTGGTTCCAGCGCACTGAAACTTGATTCACGCGTCTCTGTGTTTAGAGGATCAGGCCTGTATTCATGTTCAGTGTATACTGATGCACACAGATTGAGACGCAGCCGCACTGGACAGATGCTCTCAGATTTCATGCACTCTCTGACGCTGGAGTAAATGCTGATGTTTGTTTGTTTGCTTCAGGTTCCACGTGCAGCATTCTGTCTGCGATGCCGTCGGACTCGGAGAGCAGCAGTTCTCTCAGCAGCGTCGGTGAGTCCGGTCAGTGTTTGTGTGTTTGTTAGGCGTGGGTAATTTGGTCATTTTATCCGACAGAAACATTATATAGCATCTCATTTTTTTTATAGCTCTAATATTATTTGTTTTTGGCGTTGCAATAATGAGAAATTACGTTTTTTGGGAGGGAAATGCATTTAATTGTCATGGAAATAATGTCACAGTACAAAAAGTTTTAATTCTTTTAAAATTGGCTTTATTTTTTTTTTTTGAGAAAATATGCTATTATAAATATGTATATTTATAAGGATTTTTTACAGTTTTTTTTATCGTAGAGTTTAAAAAAAATATAATTTAAATATATTTTTTAATCGGTCTGCAGACATTAGAATTATTATTAAAATTGGACATTAAAAATCCTATTTTTTTATCCCGTTTTTTTTCATAGCCTTGGATTCTAGCGTGGTTAAAAAATAAAGAAATTATAAATTATGGAAGGACTTTTATATTATTTTCTAAATCAGGATTATACGTAAACACTACTGTTCAGAAGTTTGTGGTCGGTAATTAAAAAAAATACTTTTATCCAGCAGGACAAATTAAAATGACTAATAAAGACATTTATAATGTTACAAAAGATTTCAGATTTTACAATAAATGCTGTTCTTTTGAACTTTTTATCCATCAGAGAGTTCTGAAAAATTAAATGCATCATGGTTTCCACAAAAAAATATCGGGCAGCACAACTGTTTTCAACTCTGATAATAATCAGAAATGTTTCTTGAGCAGCAAATCAACATATTAGAATGATTTCTGAAGATAATGTGACACTGAAGACTGGAGTAATGATGCTGAAAATACAGTTCGATCACAGCAATCAATTACATTTTAACATATATTTGACAGCTATTTTAAATTGTAATACTTTTTCACAATTTTACTGTATACTTGAGCACATAAATGTATAATTGTTGAGCATAAGACACGTCTTTCACAAACTCAATGGTAGTGTATGATTTAAAGTGCTGCACATATTCCTGACATCCTACTGGTGCGAAAATCTGGGACTGACTGGGAAAAACACTGAGCGAACTCAGACACCAGCTGAGAGACGCTTCTGTCCGTTAGACGTCTAAAACGAGACAGACTGCTCTGTTATTTTGTGCAGTGAGGGATGTGGGACGGGTCGTCAGTGGCCCAGATAAAATCATTGTTTATTCATAACATCTGTATGAGCTATGAACAGCAACTGAGCTGAATCTCAAACTGAAAGCAAAAGTTTATGAACCCGACATGTCTGGCCTACTGTCTTCAGATCTGCATTTGAAAGCTCTGTGCATCTACACCTGCCTACCATTTCCCTCTTCAGAAGTGAAGTACATATATAGTGTACAATATATTATTTGTAATTTTATTCACTGATACGCATGTCTTTCCCAGCATCCTCACCGCCTCCTGCTCACCTGGATAAGCATGTGATGAGTGAGAAACTGGAGACGGTGAACCTCCAGCTCAGACAGGTGACCCGCGAGCGAGACGACCTGCGCAAACGACTGGCCCTCTCCTCGCCGGGCACCACCTTCGACGACTGCAGGTACAGTAACCAGTATTGTACTGTTAACCAGTGTTTTAGTATCAGTATTTTAGTATCATTGAGATACTATTATAGTTTTTTATTAACATTTTGAATTTATTTTTTGTTTTCATTTTAAATTTAGTTACAATTTTTCAAAATGTATTTGTATGTTTTTGCCATTTTTATTAGTATTTTTGTTTATATTTATTATATTTTTTTAGAGATATATTTTTTAAATGTATGTTTTTAAGTCTGTACAGTTTTTATTAATTTTTCAGTTTTAGTTATTATACTACATAAAGTTAAACTAAATAAAAATGAGAAATTTTGCCTTGAAATAAAAGTAGGTTTTAATATTTTTCACTTTCAGTTAATGTCTTTTTTTTTATTTTATTTTAATGGTTTTTAGTTAACTAAAACTACTACAAAATGTTTTCATTAATTGAAAAAAAAAAAAATATATATTAGATAAAAATTTCACCTTAGTTTAGGTTGAAGTACTAATATTACTAAAACTAAAATGAAATAAAAATAAGGTTACACTTTATTTTAAGGTGTCTTTGTTACAGTGTAATTATACATTTAAGTACTGAGTAATATTAATTAACTACGTGTACTTACTATATAGTTAGGGTTAGGATTACGGTTTGGCTTAGGGTTACATGCATGTAATTATGCATAATTTATTGTTGTTATTATAATAGTAAGTACATATAACGTGTATCAAGGACACCTTAAGTGTTACCAAAAAAAAACCCAATTTAAAATAAATACTAAATAAACAAAATTCCACTTTAAAAAAAAATGAAATGTTGCCTTGGCAGCTAACTGTAATAAAATAAGTTTAGGTTGAAATGCCAAAATTACTGTAAAACTGAAATAAAAATAAATTGCAGTTAAATAGAAAAGCACAAAACAACAAAATTGCTAAAACTGTGTAATTATAAAAATAAAAACTCTAAATATAAAACTAAAATCTAATTTAAAATGTTAAAAAAAATACTATAAAAGTATATAATGATACTAAATTAACACTGGGCTGTAAGTGTAGCTGTAGTAACTCATCTCATGCTGTGAGCCAGCTAACTGTAGAAGAGATTGAACAGGGTTTTTGTTACTGAACTGGAGATTTCAGATCTTTCTTGTGTCCAGTCTCAGTCTTTCAAACACTGTAACCCTGCTAGACAGTCCATCTCTTCTTATCTGAGCGTGAGATTGGACAGAGTGCTTTAAGTGTATAAATAAAGTATGTTTACTTTCATTACTATTTCATAAATGAGGCTTTTTACTCTGTTTTTGTGTCTCTTCACCTGAATGTTGATAGAGCCTGAAAAAACACACTCTTTTGTGTGTGAACCAAATGACTCCAGAACCAGCACACCAAAACCCTGAAGAGATGCGAGGAGGCCGTGAGAGACGCCGATTACTACCAGTGAGCGCTTTAACCGTATATATATATTTCCACCTAGAGTTGATTATCAAGGGACGTTTTTACCTTTTATGAGGGTAGTTTGTTCTTCTAACCATATAAAACTCATAACATGTCTAGCAGTAGATCGATATATCGGCTGAGATTTGTCTTTTTTTTTTTTATTACCTGCATCTGATAAATTTATCTGTTTAGCTAAGCTTTTATTTTGACAGTAATATTATTTAGAAAATATGACTCTTAGTGCGTTTTATTCATATTTGTTGCTTTAGTTTGTGAAAAATAATAATAGGATTACAGAATAAGTTGCTAAAGCATAAATGTGACCCTGGACCACAAAAAAAAAAAGTCATAAGGGTAAATTTTTTGAAATTGAGATTTATACATCATCTGAAAGCTGAATAAATAAGCTTCCATTGATGTATGGTTTGTTAGGATAGGACAATATTTGGCTGAGATACAACTATTTGAAAATCTGGAATCTGAGGGTGCAAAAAAATCCAAATATTGAGAAAATCATCTTTAAAGTTGTCCAAATGAAGTTCTTAGCAATGCATATTACGAATCAAAAATTAAGTTTTGATATATTTACGGTAGGAAATTTACAAAATATCTTCATGGAACATGATCTTTACTTAATATCCTAATGATTTTTGGCATAAAAGAAAATCAATAATTTTGACCCATACAATGTATTGTTGGCTATTGCTACAAATATACCCCAGCGACTTAAGACTGCTTTTGTGCTCCAGGGTCACAAATGTCTTTAAGTTATTATATAGTATTATTAATTTTTATGAATTGTCAATAATAATAATATTAATTATTAAATATTAATATAATTTAAATATTTGTATAAATTAAATATATAAATATATCACATGTGCACTCAATAAGTTGCCAAAGCATAGATATATATGTATATGTATGTGTGTGTGTGTGTGTGTGTGTGTAATTTTTTATATTGACTCATTTTACAAATTTTTCCAATTTAGTAATTTTGTAAAATAAATTCAAATTTCATTGCAGCAAATGTTATTCATGGTATTTAAATTAAATGCTGTAATATCATATACACTGGCTTTATATTGACCATCAGCCACCCTGCTCTGTAAGATATCGACACTGGCCTTAAAGTCCGCGTGAACCGGAAGTTGCTGCCGACTTTATTTCAGTGTAGTGACGTATTTCCAGCTGAAACGGAATATTGAATAGAGGCCGTGGTTTTATTTTAGCGCTCCTCCTCTCTGTCTCTCACTCATAGCAAGCTAACGGTTGGAGGGGTGTGTTTAAAATAATATTCTGCCCGAGCCGTCAAACTGACGTCCTCAGAGAAGCAATGCCATTCCAGAGCGGAAGCAAATGTTCAGATTTTGATTAAAGATTACCATCCGTCAGAATGAGAGCCAAACAGCTGATAAAAACATCACAATAGTCCACAAGTAATCCAATGAGAGTCCAAACAGCTGATAAAAACATCACAATAGTCCACAAGTAATCCACACAACTCCAGTCCAGCAGTTCACATCTTGAGAAGATGATGATTCACTGAAGAAGGCTTGTTGCTGAAATGTCTGATTGTTGATTGCTCTGTTGCAAAATTAAAATAAATTACAAGTCATTAAAAAGATATCGCGAGTGCAGATCCCTTATTTGACATTAACATCTTGAGAAGACAAAAGTGGAAACAAATCTATCATTAAAATGTTTTTGATGTCTAAAATACGAGTCCATAATTCATAATAATGCTTCCTCCACTTCCAAAAAGTCATCTGGTCTGAATCAGGAGAGAAATCTGCACAGATCAAGCAGCGTTTAAAACAGTCCAAAACACCTCTAAACAAATATGTGGCTGGATTTTGTTGTGAGCGACAACAGGAGATGCACTTTTTCACTGGAGGAAGTGTTATGGATTATAGACTCGTCTTTTAGTTAAAAACATATTAATGCTGGATTTGTTTCAGCTTTTTGTCTTCTCCAGATGTTAACTGATGGACTGGAGTGCTGTGGATTACTTGTGGATTATTGTGATGTTTTTATCAGCTGTTTGGACTCTCATTCTGACGGCACCTATTCACTGCAGAGCATCCAAGTTAATTTTCAACAAATGTTCATTTTGTAAACTCATGTCATCATTTTATCTGGCACATTTAACTGAGCTTAATTTGTTGTTCTGTCCACTGATGCATTGGTTAACTTGTGCGACTCTGCGTCTCTCAGCACTCTTCACGGGCGTGCGGTCGGTGAACAGACGCAGCTGCGGGACGAGATGGAGGCCATGAAGCAGAACTACTCTCAGCTCCTGCAGCAGCACTCACAGCTGCAGCAGACCTGCGACGAGCTGCGCCGTGTCCATGATAACGACCTGCGCGAGGTGGCAGACATGCGCCTGCAGCAGCAACAGGTACAAATCACACATGCACACACAACTCTGAGGAGAATGATGAGGTTTAGCATAGGGATGCACCTATAGGATTTTTTTTGGCCGATACGATTTTAACAAACAACTATTGGCCGATTCCGATACCGATATTGGTCAATTGCATAAAGCAGGGCTTAAAAACGAGGGAAAAAAAAGAGTAGTTCACTCCGAGCAGAATCGGTATTTGAACGTTTCTGTTCCTGCGTTCCTATGTGAAACCGGTTTGAGTACATACCGGTTAACAGTGGCCCCATTGGCCACCCCACTCAAAACTGCAGTTTTTGTCCCTTTTTTTTCTTGACAAGAAATGCATTTATTAAGATGCAGAACCGCCGTATCTCTTTGTGACCACACCAAACGGGAGAATTTTCAGACGCGCATTTCAGCTTCACAGGCGCGAGTCAAACAAGCGCGGAAAAGCTACAGCAGCCAAATGAGCTTCAGTAGAACAACTGTGAACTGCGGTCTGATGAGATGTTGTTAGACTATATGTCTGTAAAACACACTTTCCTGTCCCATCAGCCGTTTACTGTGCTCACGGCGCACACTCTTCAACAGTACGCAAATATGTGGTGCATGCTCTATATCACTTCATCATAAATAACCCACACAAGAAACTATGAGCATACATACCTAGTTCTGTCGTCAGCTAAGTCATGAAATTACCAAAAAGGTGATTAAAGCTGCAAACTGTGCATGTATACGCAGCACACAAGAACGTCTCTCAAATGCATACTGAAATATATTCTACAATTCAAGATCACAATGTAAGGCACAAGCTGATATGTATATATATATATATATATTTTTTGTAATTTAATGCACAAATAAATGTGAGCACAGTGCACTTATACTAGAAAATATGCGAAAATGAAACCATTTAAATGCATAAAATAACTCATTTTATATTCTGGCATTTATGTCTGCTGTTGACTTCCGGCCTTTTTCACATTTGTATCACTATCTGCATGTCTCATCCATGAGTATGCAATGTTGGAGAGCAAGCATTTGGGAGTTTTGAGAAGCTGAATGAGCAATAAAGCTATAGTGAGCCCCTTTATTAAAATACCTGGAGGTGAGGAATAATACAAAAATTGTCATATTCACTCAGTATTACTTGATTTAATTCACAAATATCTCAATTACAGTTAAGTAGAAATTAATTGTACTCAGTTGTGTTTTAGGCACTAAAACAGTCCAGTACATTATAGTCAAACACATTTTTATATTGAATAATGAAGATTTATGTGCCACCCCAGACTGGTTGCTGGCCCCTCTCTGGCCACCCCTGTGAAAACATCCTGGCTCTGCCACTGCCGGTTAATAACGTTATTTTTTAAAACTTTTTCTTTGCCAATAATAATAATAAAGTACAGCGTTTAATTTATTAAATCATTAATCATGAAGAGAGTCTTGAATGATCTCTCTTAGTCATAGCCAATACAGCATAATATTTTCTAGATTAACCAAAGACCACATGTATTAAACAAAAGAAAAAACTGTCAACACAATAAAAACATTAAAGATTTTTTTTCAAGATATTTAAAAATGTTTCAGCATGGATAAAAAAACGCTACTCCTATAAGCTTTTTGAGAGGAAAAAAACAGCCTATATTAGTAGGCTGTACGTTGCATTTTATTATTACATTCAGAAATAATGTAGGCTAAAATAATACTAAATAAAAGCAAAATTACAAACATAATTAGGCTATTTTAGTTCCCTTCTCTCCACAACAAATCCTCTAAAGTTGTATTTAGGCTAAATATAAGCGTCAAGCCAAAACGATTTAATTTAAAAACGAAACTGAATATCATTATTTTGCAAGGATGTTATTTCTTTATAAAGTGAAAATTAATAAAACGTATATTTATATATAAAAAAAAAACGAAACTGAAGCCTACCTATCTCATTCTGCATGAGAAATCCACATTCATGAAGTATCTGGATGCTAACCTATTATTTATTATGTAAACTATAGTGTTTGTTCTTCACTCGCATTATCGACGCAAAACATCATCCTTCACATATAGACTATATCAGCAGTGAGGCTGGTCACACTGAACGGCACAGACTGTACTATGGACTATTTAAATTGAGCAGTGTAACTTTTTATGTATTTTTAACTGCATTTTATTTTGATAATGAACAGGCTGCGATGTCAAATTAGCAAAAAAAATGTGTATGTGCGTGTGAGGCACCGACGCGATCACTGCATTGTTTTCCCAACTGTTACTCACACCCCTAGACCCCCCTACAAGGTTTATATTCTGAACTATGTCACCTTTTTGACCTCTTGTGAGTTTGCAGGTATCAGGTATATATCTGATCTGTTCGCAGTGATATTGTTGTCAGAGTGTTGATGTTAGTAAGCACAATACCAGGCGCTCTGTTCAGCCTAGTACTGTCATTTTTAAATGAAAAAGCACAAACACATCACAAGCACATAAAATTACAAAAAAATTAAATAAGAACTGAAAATCTAAATGCTAATTCAAAGTATTAATAAATATTCTTATAAATAATACAGAACAAAAATTGTTTTTGCTAATCGACATAAAGCTGATATAAAACAGAAAACAAATGAAAAAATGGAAATGGAGAGTTTACTGATAAGTTTAAATTGAATTGAATCAGTAAAATTACTTAAAAAATGGAAATAAAGATATAAACCTGAACTAAAACAAAAAGTAAGATAAAAATAAAAATGAATGAAACCTCCATGGTAATATAAAAAAATAAAAAAATAAATAAAAACTGATTTTTTAAAAAAGTAATTAAAAAAAAATAATATCTAAATAATAATTAAAAAAATTAATAATAACTAAACTTATTTAAAACTAATTAAATATTTAAATATTAATCCAAATAACTAATACATATTTAAATAAATATATAAATATTATTATATGATATATAAATTCAGCTAATACATTTAAGTTAAAGCACTAAATTTAGTTATTGGAAATAACTAAAACTGAAATAAAAATAAAAATATGTAAAAGAAACCTAAAATAAATAATAGTATAAATAAAAGGTAATATCAAAATATTAAGGAAAACTATAATAGTATATAAATAATACAAAAATAACACAGATATTGTTCTTGATCTTTTATTGAAATGTGATTTTTAAATGGGATCTTCAGAATCTCTGAAATGCCAGATTGAAAATATTACCAGTGGAATCATTTGTATTTTTACAATCCAGTCAAATTATGATGGAGACATGATGTCCTTATTAATAATCTATATTATAGTTAAATGCTGTCCATGTTTCATTTGATAATTCTCTGGTTTTCTTTGGACTCATTTGACCTCTGTGTCAGCAGACTTGTGACTCAGTGGTGCCATCCGCTGGTGTGATGCTGCTTTCTCTCAGTCCAAATTTACTCAACTCTGTGATTTAGTTGTGGATTCAGTTTCTTTTGAGCTGAAGGTGTTTTATTTCTCTGTAGGTCATGAGGGAGAATGGCTCCTCCGAACTGCTGAATAAGCTTTACGATACGGCCTTAAACAAGCTAGAGGGGATGAAGAAAGAGTACGATGCCCTGAGGAAACGATACAACGAGAAAACGGCGAGCCACAACGCCGATCTGAGCCACCTGGAGCAGATGGAGGAGGAGAACCGGCGTCTGCAGAAACAGCAGGACGTTCTGCTGAAGCAGAGAGACTCGGCACTGCACTTCCAGCAGCAGTACAGCGGCTCCGTCAGGAGGTACTCATCTCGCATCCTACATAGTGCTGTCATGATCAGTCATTCAAGAGGTTTCGATTCTGTTAAAGGGGTTATATGATGTTGCTAAAAAGAACATTATTTTGTGTATTTGGTGTAATGAAATGTGTTTATGCGGTTTAAGGTTAAAAAAACACATTATTTTCCACATACTGTACATTATTGTTTCTCCTCTATGCCCCGCCTTTCTGAAACGCTCGATTTTTGCAAAGCTCATCGGTCTGAAAAGCGAAGTGTGCTGTGATTGGCCAGCTATCCAGTGCGTTGTGATTGGCCGAATACCTCAAGCGTGTGACGGAAATGTTACGGCCCTTACCATATTATGATGGAACAGTGTTGTAAATACAACTTAACCACTGATTTCTAGTCGTGTCCTCTTTTGGAAGACCAAACAAAGTAGTTTCGCTTTCACAACGAAACACACAGCGTCTTCACGACATGGCGGCGGCAACAACAATTCTACAGCGAGAATAAAAGTAACGCCTTCTATCTTTGCGTGAACATTTGGCCCCGTTAAGGCCATTTCACACTAGGGCTGTCAAAATGGCTGAAAATCTAAATTCGAATTTTGTACTTTAAATATGATCAATATCGAATTATATTCTAATTTAAAAGGTATAATTTCAGTTTGGGGGGAAAAAAGCTTTTGGCTTCTCTCCTGAGGCCACAAGAGGGCGCATCGAGCAAAATATTACTAATGCACGTTTCTTCAAAGCAATAAAATAACATGACTATCTTCAAAAAAAGTGCATAATGTTTAAAATAAGGTTTATAAACCATATATAATTACTTAAGTTTCTTAAACAATTAGAAACAAAACAGCATCATGTATGTATGTATGTATAGTTTAATACAAAGGACCGAAAACCAATCACATAGAGTACTTTTTTCATTTAAAAACATGAGATGCAGTGGGATGGGAAAAAACTGCCATAAAGTCTCGAGACATGTTTTTTAAAAGTTGAACTTGTATTAATTTTACATGGCTTTCTAAACATGTGCGAGACGCGAGTGCAACGGTGATACAGTAGATGTCCCTATAGAAAATGCGATAAATATGCGTTCTGTGTGAAAGGCTTGGGTTCAGCTTTGGTGTGAAATAGGGCTGTAAAAAAAAAAAAATTCAAATTTAGAATATTCGTTGAATTTAAAATAAACAGCCACATTTTCGAATGTGGATTTTTATTTTAAATTTGTCGAATATTCGAAATGTGATTTTTTTTTTTTGACAGCCCTATTTCACACTGAGTGCGATGCGAAAAAGCGAGGCGAATCGTCGAAGAACGGCGCTTTCACACCGAGTGCGAAATGATTGATCGCCTTCTGCTAATTCATGCCTGCACGCTAGGTGGCGCCGACCAACAATGCATTTTCCCTCAGATATGCATCTCGTAATAAGGTCCGCTGCTCAATGTACAGCATTTAATTAAGATAGTATAATATACTATTATAAGATAGTATAATAAGTTTGGTTCTTCACCAGAAACAGAAACTCTCTACAATGCTTACAAGAATACATCTTAAAATATAAACAGAGGTACAATTAGCATCAAGCTACATTTGAAAATGTATGTGATTTATTTGTTTTTGCTTAAAACCCACTTTAAACCATTATTGAGTTTTTGTAATAACTTCTGATTGAGATCTAAAGTGGATTTTTATTCTATGATAGGCATTGTATGTTTTATAATGGATTGAACGTGACACCTGCTTCTCATTTGTCATAAACATCCTTTATTTTTATAAAAATATCATGAGCTGCATTAAACACATACAGAAAATATCGCCATAATGTCTATTTGCTCTCAAATTTAATTTCTAGAAAAATGTTTCTCTCATTTTTTCATACGTAATGGCAGGAGATATTATCCCATGATTGACAGATCTAGAGTGAACGCACTCTGACTCATAACACTCGCGTACGTGGAAGAAAACGGACAGTGCTAATGATATTTGATATTCTGTATAAAGAACATGTGAGAATAAATCTGTTCTCGGATCCCAATGATAACAAGAACTCAGCATCCTCTTCTCTCTCAGAATACTCTTTTTCGGTGTTTGTTTAAACTGGTTTTCGCAACAGCGCCACCACTCTCTCCCTTTTGTGCTGCTCCGGGCACGTGATCTTAGCTCAAATCTGATTGGGCGGCCCGTTTCGCTGCGGAGCGACGGGGAAAAAATCAACACACAGGACGAAAAAAAAACCCCTCGCTTTTTCACTTCACGAATGATCGCGCCTGGTGTGAATAGCCCCATAGGGATCTATTGTTTCGATTCAAAAGCGTCATCGTGCCGAACATTCACGCTGAATTTTTGCGTTCAGTGTGAAAAGGCCTTTAGGATGACATTTTGGTCTCTTTCAGGTTCGAGAGTCTCCAGCAGGAGCTGAATAAGGCGTCCGCTCAGAACGAGGAGCTGCAGAGAGAAACCGATCGGCTGCAGATGGAGAACACGCGCTATAAGATGCTGCAGCTGAAGGCCGTGAAAGATGCCGAGAAGCTGAAGGAGGAGAGAGACTCCGTGTTCAACGAATACAGGCTGATCATGAGCGAGAGAGATCAGGTCATCAAAGAGGTGGATAAACTCCAGACCGGACTGGATGCGGCTGAAGCCAGACTCAAGAACACGTCTAGCGAGAGGAGGGTCGCCGGCGAGGAGATCGAGGCTCTCAGACAGGTCAAACACGTGCAACTACTGAAGACGACAGTCACTGAAAATTAGGGCTGGGTATCGATTCAGATGTCCTAATTCGATTCGATTTCGATTCGCAAGCTCTCGGTTCGTTTCTTTTCTGTTTTTTTTTATTACATTCAGTGAATATAGTTTTAATACAAATGCTTTTGATATTTCTAAAAAATTAACAGTAAACATCAGTTTACAAATGGTGAATTAATAAAAAGAAATTAAGAACCACATGCCTGTATTTTAAACCTATTCTTTTTTTTGTATAGGGTCCTTTTTTAAACAATAATAGGGCCCTATAAAATGTTCTTAATTTTTCTGGTAATCAGATGAAGGCATAAAACATTAATTTAATTTATCCTAATCAAATGAAAATTAAACCCTTTTATTTTTTGGCAAACAAAGTGCTGCACAACAGAGGTTTACTGTTAAAATGAAAAAGAAAACAGATGTGATTATTCCTTTAAAAATAAAGATTTATTAATATTTATTAGCAGTAGTAGTCTTAAGACTGCTAAATTGTAATATATTCTGACAGTAGAACGTTAAACTAAACTTTTATTTTGACGGGTTGCCGTGAAGAACTTGCAGCTGCTGTGTATGTGATATGAATGAAATGGTAAATGCTAATGAAATGACTCTCAGAGCAGCTGCCTTATGCGTGATATCAAATGCTTCCGCAGATTTATAGTATTACTATAGCATTTCACCTGAGCATTGCGAATTGCGTGTATGGCCATGATAAGTGCTGAATGAATGACAGGATTTCTGTTGTAACATCGCGCAAGGTAAACAAGGGTGACATCTAGTGGAGAAGACTAATGATAAGATTCACGTTAATCAGATCTTGTTTGAAATGTGTGCTGAAATAAATACTGGAAAAGATCGATTCGCGGCTTTTGAGAATCGATATCGAATCGACGTCATTTAAAAAAACAATTAATCGGAAAATCGATTTTTTTTTGGCCCAGCCCTAATGAAAATGCTTGCGAATGGTTTTGCTTACTGGTGTAATCTTTTGTAGAGCAGAGGCAATAATCAAACATGCCTCCCCTTGAATTGTGATTCAATTCCGATCCATGTGATTCAAAAAAATTTTCGTTTAGAAGATTTGAATAAAAGATTCAAAAGACTCACAGACAAAAGTGTTCAATCAGAAGTGTTTAGAAGTCCATGTGTGTCATTTGTGTATTTTTTTAAAATTAATTTTTAACAAAATAAATGATTTAATATTGAAATATTTAATTAGTTTTAATCTAAATAACTAAGACATATTTAAATAAATCAATAATACTGTAAATATAAAAAATTAATTTGGATATATTTTAGTTCTTTAAGTTGTTGTTTATATCATTTTTAATTAAATAGTTTAATATTAAATATTAAATACTGCTAAGTATGTTTATAAAATATAATTTCTTTTGAAATATAACAAAATTAATATATCTCAGTATTAATCTTAATATTTAAAGGTGCAGTAGATCTCGGAAAATGCTAACTTTAGCCTGATAGCACTGAAAGCGAACGTTTTTAGTTAATTAATATTTATATATAAAATATTAATTCAATTAACTAAATACACATTTATTTAAATTATGCTATTTATCTTTTTTTTGTAATTTCATTAAGTAATTAAAAAAAATATTTCTCAGTATTAATCTAGATAACTAATTTATTAAATATGATATATGATGTAAAACTGATTTGATTAAATTATTTAATCTCAGTGGTATATTGTTTTTGCTCAGGCAGTAATCACTGTTGCTGCTATTGCTTATATTTAGGGTTGAGTTTGAATCCCAAATAACCTCTAAAAAACCTGGCCTTCCCAGCACTGCCTCTTTGTCATAGAATTATTGTAATTATTGGTGGTTTGATGTTTGTTGCGTTGTGTGCAGGAGCTGAACTCGGCTCTGTTGGACCGGGACCGGGCGATCCGAGAGAAGACCGAGCTGCTGGAGAAATACTGTCACGAGGTGCAGGACAAAGCCGAGACGCAGAAGGAGCTGAGCCAGGCCTGTAAGGACATCGAGATGGTGCGAGAGGAGCGCGACGTGGCCCGTAAAGAGCGAACAGAGGCCATCATCCAGAGAGACCAGCTCCTGAGAGAGTATTATCAGGCCAGACAGGTACAATGACTTAAACCTGGACTTGTATACAGTGGCCATCAAAATGATTAGAACACTAGTATTTTCAGCAGCTAAAAATGGTTTTAAGTCAGTTATTTCTATCTTTTGCTGTAGTGTCAGAAGGAAAAGTTTACATTTACAAACATTCATTTTGCCATTAATTGTAACAATCCAGTGAGATTTTTGTCTGACAACAGCCAGTGCTCCACACAGAGATGTGATCTGATCATCATCAGTCTGTCTGGAGTGACATGAAGAAACAGAACAAACTGAGACAGACTCAATCCAGAAGAACTGATGCTTCAAGAGACCACCTGCAAAGCTTCCTGAGAAACTCTGCTCAAGTGCACCGAGGGCAAAAGCTGCTTTAAACGCAAAGGATGCTCACACCAAATGTTGATTTAATTTAGGAAATAGAAGTTAATTGATAAAGAAAACCTATTTATGACATTATTTGTGACAGGCTCCTCATTTTACAGTATTTTTACACAAGTGCCTAAAACTTTTAACAGTACTGTAGCTTTGCAGGAGGTTTCTTGAAGCATCTTGGAGATGTTGCCACAGTTCTTCTGGATTTAGTCTGTCTCAGTTTGTTCTGTTTCTGTAAACTGATATTTCATACTGACACACTACAGCAAAAGATAGAAATAACTGACTTAAAACCATTTTTAGCTGCTGAAAATACTAGTGTTCTAATAATTTTGGCCACCACTGTATGTGCGTTAGGGGTCTTATTTAATCTCATTTGTCTCCCTGCAGAAGCAGGACAGCGCAACGCTGGACATGGAGCGTGTAAGTAAGGAGCTGGAGGTTCTGAGGAAGCAGTGCGAGGCTGTTTCGGAGGAGCTCCAGGAGGCTGTGCAGGAGGCAGAAGTGGCCAAGTGCCGCAGAGACTGGGCCTTCCAGGAGAGAGACAAGATCGTAGCAGAGAGAGAGAGCATACGGTGAATAAATGCAACGACAACATCCTGTTATACCTCTGATTCTGTTATACATGAGTCAACGACGATCATCAAAACAGAGCATCAAAGCATCAAAACAAAAGTTTAATAATACAGCTCCATTTCTTTTGCAAACTGTATTTTGTGAATGTGAATTATCTTACACATTGAATAATCTTGCATATGTAAATGCATTAATTTTGAGACTATTTTAGCTCCAAAAAACAGGCCCAGTAGTGTTCATCAAGTCCTATGAAACAATAATCAGAATTGTGTATTTACTGTGTTTGTGTTTCAGGACGTTGTGTGATAACCTGCGTCGCGAGAGGGACCGAGCCGTGAGCGATCTCGCCGACGCTCTGAGAAACATGGACGACCTTCGCAAACAGAAGAATGACGCAGTGCGAGAACTGAAGGAGCTCAAGTGAGTCTCAGTAAAACACATACTAATATCAAAGCACACACGATCACATCAGGGACTGTCGACAGTATGTGCATCTAGCAAATTATTGTGATGTTCAGTTCTGTTAATGATTCATGAATACTCTGAGAAAGTTTCCTGCAGGGCGTTAATTAATAAATAAAGTGAAGTGAAGTGAAGTGAAGTGACGTGTGGCCAAGTATGGTGACCCATACCCGGAATTTGTGCTCTGCATTTAACCCATCCAAGTGCACACACACACCGTGAACACACACCTGGAGCAGACACCCGGAGCAGTGGGCAGCCATATTGCTGCGGCGCCCGGGGAGCAGTTGGGGTTTCGGTGCCTTGCTCAAGGGTCTCACGTCAGTCGTGGTATTGAGGGTGGAAAAGAGCGCTGGTCATTCACTCCCCCCCACATACAATGCATAGCTGTGATAGGCAATTTGGTTCTTTCTCATTATTTGACTTATGGCTCGTTTCCACTGAGCGGTACGGTTCAGTACAGTATGATTCGGTACGGGTAACCCTGATCAGGCCTGCGTTTCCACTGCCAATAGTACCCTACTTGATAGGCTTGGTGTATGCCGGAAAGTAGCGATCGACGATGAACCGCGACAATAAGCACAACTCTGCCTCTTTTTGTTAAATGTCAGTTTTAATGAACAATAATAGCCATTATAAAAGTATAAGTACAAAGTATAAGAGGCTTATATAAGAGGAAATAAAGACAAAAGCAAACAGTTCAGTCAAACGTATGCTACAAAGTCAGCGCTGTACTATGGTAAAGTTCAAAATAAATAAATATATGAAGTTAAACATAACTTTGTGCTCAGCCAAAACGATATGACCAGGAATAAATAATAGATTCATGAGACCACGAATGCCTGTTAAATATAGCCTACCCAAAACGAATTGTATCTCATGTTTACTTTAATCACTACAGAGACATCAGAGCCAGCGGCAAATGTCGGAAGGACTAGACGAGTTGAGGCTGCTCTCGGCGGATACATGAGCACTGAGTGCCCGCTGATCACCTGGAGCTCCGAAATTGGCATAGCAAATTTTCAAATAGGCGCTATCTTTATAAACTGCAGATTTGAGTTTTAAACAATCACATTCTCGCCTGAAAAACCATTAAAACTACATTTCATGACGCAATAACAGTAATATTTAGAAAATTACGCGTGTTTTTGGGCAATGACGTTTCACAAGTCCACAAGAACGCATATTGAGAAACGGCTATTGTCTGTGTGAAAATATACAATTATAAAATACACGGTTATATTTTTTTGTGTTTGCGCACTCTGATGTAAATAAGCCCAACACTCATGGACAGCAAAGCGGAACGAGGGAAGGATGCTTTATCCCCTTGTATCACGCAAAAGTGACGATTCTAGTCAACCAATCAACGTTCTGCGGTGAGTTTAGCTCCACCCTTTTGGTACCCTTTGCTGTGCTAGGTACCCCGACGGAAGGGTACCAAAAAAGTGGTACGGTACGGTTCGCTATTTTGGTACCATTCACAACTTCTGACAGTGGAAACCGACATAATTGTGTACCCTACTGTACTGTACCGAACCGTACCGCTTAGTGGAAACGAGCCATTAGTGGGAGCATATACAGGCTAAACAAGAGCGGAGCAAGAATTGAGCCTTGTGGGACTCCACATGTCATGGATGTCCACTTAAACTTATGCTCTCCTATACTCCCATAATCACCTCTCCCTTCTAATTATGACCTGAACCAATTGAGAACCATCCCAGAAAGCCAGACCCAGTTTTCCAGTCTCTCTAGAAGTATGTTATGATCGACAGTGTCAAACGCAGCACTGAGATCTAATAATACCAGCACTGATATTTTGCCAGAATCAGAATTTAAGCGAATATCATTTATAATATTAATGAGCGCTGTCTCTGTAATGTGATGCGGAAACCAGATTGAAAATTGTCCTTTATTTAAATCTACAACACCATGACAAAAGAAACTAACAAGTGCGATCAAAGTAGTTTGATTCCCAAACAAATGACTCTTTTAAAGAATGAATCATGAATCTTGAATCGGTCACAGAGCCATTGAGGTAAATGATGACAAAAGTTGGGTGAATTTTCCTAAAATGTGTGTTCAGGGAATGCATGGAGGAGCAGCTGGAGAAGGAGGCGCGTTTCCGCCAGCTGATGGCCCACAATTCCCATGACTCGGCCATCGATACGGACTCTCTGGAGTGGGAGACGGAGACGGTGGAGTTTGAGAGGAGTACGGTACGTAATCGAGTCGTCACAGCTGTGACGAACCTCCAAATGAGTTCAACACCTCACCGTCTCTGATCTGACGTACAGGACGACATGGATTTGAGCGCTCTGGGTTTTGATATCGCCGAGGGAGTGAGTGACCCGTATCTACCCGGGGATTATGGGATATTCGTGAGCAAGGTGGACAAAGGAAGTGTTGCGGAGGGCAGGTTAAGGTAGGCGGACTCGGCTTTCAGTGTCTCCTGTGAAACGGCCGTGTGTGATTCTAACTAGGGCTGCACCATAAATAGAAATTAAATTGTAATTGCGATTAGGCAGAAGCTGCGATTGTCATGCGCATCTTGTCAGTGATGCACGGTTCTGTGATCAGTAGTAAATCTCCATCCGAAGGCCAGAGAAACTCCAAAGACGCCCTGCAGAAGAAATCCAGGAAATCCCTATAGTGGTAGCTGAATAAACAGAAGATTTAACTGCTTTCATTGATTCAACGTGACTAATAAACACAGGACTATGACAATATATGATTGATCTGAGTTCCTATTATAATTATTATGATAATTTTCATCATAATAAAGTATATAATAATGCAATGCTATTATCACTGCGTAGAATACTATGAAATATGTTGCGTGCCTTATTCTAAGAAGCCACATCATCTCACAGAAGGATTTATTTCAAACACTCGACTGACGTTATGAAGTGAGTTTGGAGTAAAAACATGTTATTAAATGTGGTATTTTCACGTGCTTGTAGATGGAGCAGCATTTACTACACAGCCGTAGTTCACTGAGAAGCTACCCGAACAACTTTCACTATCGCTGAACGATTTCTTCGATTTCATTATCGCGTGATTAAATCGAGAGATTTACTACTGATCACAGAACCGGCTTTACTGACAAGATGCGCATGATGATCGCATTCGATTAATCGTGCAGCCCCAATTCTAACCAGCGTTTATTCTTATGGCAGAGTGAATGATTGGTTGTTGAAGATAAATGACGTGGATCTGGCCAATAAGGACAGGAAGCAGGTCATAAAGGCGGTGTTCAGCGGGGGCGGAGTCATCAATATGGTGGTGCGCAGGAGGAAGTCTCTGGGAGGACGGATGGTCACTTCTGTTCATCTGACGCTGACGGGACATAAAGGTCAGATCGTGGGGCTTTGTCTTTCAGGACGTCCACCAGATCAGCTCTCTTCATCTCTACAGTCTCTCTCTCTGTCTGTCTATACTTCAGATTGTGGCGTTGGGTTGGAGAGTGGCGTGTTTGTGTCGTCTGTTTCTCCAGGCAGTCCAGCGGCCAGAGATGGATCGGTGTGTCCCGGCGATCGGCTTCTCAATGTGAGTCGACTCGTGTGCTTTTCTTTTCTTCAGCAGCAGTTCTCCAGGAATCTGATTGGCAGATAGTGATGTAATTGATTTCTGATTGATCCCTAAACATACATTTTTTTCTGTTTATAAATAATAAGTTATTGTGAATAGTTTTATCAGGGATGTGATTTTCTTTTTCAGTGCTTGTACATATTATTATTATTATTTTTTACCTAAAGTATGACCCACTTGAATTGCATAAATCTGAGGAAAAAACAGCATTTTCATTTTCAGTTTATTTAAACAAACATATTTAATTTTTCCAAACATCTTCCCAAATTTGAAATGAGAATGATTTATAAATCTGTTTATAAATCAGTTTTCTGCCAAAATAAAGGCTCTATGCTTTAACACTTGAAAGTAAAGAAATTAAGACAGCCATAAATAGTAGGATTTTAATTTTACTATTGTTCAAAAAAAAAAAAAACTTTTTTATTTTTACAAAACAACAGCATTGCAATAGTAATATGCTTTTTATTGATGTGATTCATTTATATAACTTAAATAATAAATAACAATATTATTTTTAATAAATAATAATAATTATTATTATTTTTATATTATATTATATTTTTTATAATTTAAATATGATACTTTGCATAATAATAATAATAATAATAATAATATTATGATGATTATTATTAATATTATTGTTTCCCCTCATAATAATAATAATTATTATGATGAGTTAAAGCATGTTCTCCTTATTTTTGTCATTTTGATCACATGCCTGCTTTTTTCATGGCAGTGCTTCATGGGATGTTCAATCATTGAAGAATTTAAGTACACAATCCTTTTATATACAGAAACAATTAAAGTACAAAGCCTTCTTCCTTTTATTCATTTCATATACTTTTTTCCTTCATATCATAATTTGTAATGTTCATGTCAGAGCTAAATGTTTGGTTCAGGGCTTAAAGTTTTGAAATGCCTATAGAGAACAGGTATGAGAAAAATGCATCCAGCTCCCAAGCTGCTGAAAAAGTGGGCGGTACTCCTACAATGGGAAGCTCTGACTGGTCGATCGAGCAGAGGTTGATTTGCATGTATATTGGCTGATTAGAATAAATGCAGGCAATACAGAATGAGATCTCTGAGGTAAATGAATATGTCATGCTGTATTTAAAGACCGTTTAATTTTCTCTGACAGATAAACGGGATTTCGCTGGATAACAAATCTGTGAGCGAATGTGAGAATCTCCTGCGGAGCTGCAGAGACTCGGTTTCTCTTTCCCTCCTGAAGGTGAAACATTATTGATCACAAATCTCACGGTTCGGATCATATTACGGTTTTTGAGCCTTTTGAGCCACGGATCAGCAAGAAAATAAAAAAAATATGTCAATGTAACTTTGCTTTCCATAAGTACTTCTACGATACCACAGCAAACACTCTTAGCCTAAGAAAGTTCAAACATTATTAAAGAGACAAGTGAACAGCCAGTAAAAATAAGAACAAATACACAAATTACAAGCATGGATAAATACAAAAGAACAATGTTACAAATAAAATAAGGTCGGTAGTATTCCGGTACGGAAATGTAATAATTAAGTTTAAAATAACACTGCATAGTGTTCAGTCTATAAATAAAACAATAGATTCATCTTTGTCAAAAACGTGTTTTGTTGTTTGATGAGCATAATAGGCTGCTGCCCCTTTAAGACCTGATGCACGGATCCAATATAATGATACACATCCGATTTCTTTCTCAGCTGTTCTAGTTCACTTAAGACATAACTGACTGCTTTTACCAGAATGATTGTCGAGATCTGTGTTTTGTCATGATTTTATGTGTATATGTGTCTGTTCAAAGGCATGGAGTGAATGAGATACAAAAGAGGGTTCAGTTCGGTGTTCGCAGTCAAACTCTGCGTATGCGTTTTATGTGTGTGTTGCTGTAAACATAGAAAACAACGCGCGAGTAACGAATCGAGTTCCATTTCGCCTTTTCTTTTGCTGGAATGGTTTAAAATCACTTATGTGTGTAAACACGTACAACTGATAAATTTTCACTCTATTATGATTACATTTCGCAATTAATCCAAGGATCCACGCATTAGGGATGGGAAAATAAATTGATGCATCGCGAATCGAGAAATTATTCAGCATAAATTCTGAGATTTTCATCGCAATCGCGATTCTTTCTCGAGTCGATTCTGAGCTTAAAATATGTTTTGTGGTTTGATGAGCATAATGACAGCAGCAGGTATTATTAGGCTGCTGCCCCTTTAAGACCTGATGCACGGATCCAATATAATGATACACATCCGATTTCTTTCTCAGCTGTTCTAGTTCACTTAAGACATAACTGACTGCTTTTACCAGAATGATTGTCGAGATCTGTGTTTTGTCATGATTTTATGTGTATATGTGTCTGTTCAAAGGCATGGAGTGAATGAGATACAAAAGAGGGTTCAGTTCGGTGTTCGCAGTCAAACTCTGCGTATGCGTTTTATGTGTGTGTTGCTGTAAACATAGAAAACAACGCGCGAGTAACGAATCGAGTTCCATTTCGCCTTTTCTTTTGCTGGAATGGTTTAAAATCACTTATGTGTGTAAACACGTACAACTGATAAATTTTCACTCTATTATGATTACATTTCGCAATTAATCCAAGGATCCACGCATTAGGGATGGGAAAATAAATTGATGCATCGCGAATCGAGAAATTATTCAGCATAAATTCTGAGATTTTCATCGCAATCGCGATTCTTTCTCGAGTCGATTCTGAGCTTAGTTTTGAACAGCAGATGGCGCTGCATGCTTTAGAAACAGCCGTACTCCGCTTGTCTCCAAATCCTTACACACACTTGAACCTAAAATAATTATTCATAAAATTCAAAAAGGTTGAAGCGAATTACAAGGGTGTTCACAGTGGGCTGTATTTACATTAATCTGGCGTCATAAAAGCATTCTGAGCCGAGGTGAAATTACACGACTCGGCCGAACGCACAAGCGCTCTTCAGCACTTCTTCATGAGCATTTGAGTGTGCGGATAAAAGCTAGATTAGAGCTCCATCTGCTGTTAAAATCTTAGATCCAGATTGAATCGTGATGCATTCGGAAGATCTCAGAATCGATTCTGCATCGATTTATCGTCGCAGCCCTATCACGGATCAACTATGATCCGTTCCACTACCACTACAGCTTACTCTGTTATCGTATCCCAGTTTTTCCCACAGAGTCTGTCGGGTCAGAGCATCGCTGAGAGCCAGCGCGACTGTGAACGAAGCTCTAATGGGAAGTCAGCGGATCAGCTGCGGCCCTGCAGGAAGCAGGCCACCCATAAAGACATGTACAGCCCCACGCGTGACGTGGAGAGCGAGCGCGGTCAGCGCGGGACGCTGTATCGCTCAGAGCCGTATCATGAGATCTGCTGCCCACATCCCACCTCCAAACGACCCCTCACCTTTCACCCCGTTTCCCCCGGCGACTGCATCACCGTGGAGATGAGTCAGGAGAGACGGTGCATCCCGCATAAGCAAAGCGGCGGCACGTGGCCCAAAATGGTAGCAGTTGCAATGACACCAACGGACAGCATCCCACCACTCTCTATTTTTAAGACCCCAAAGAAGCGGAAGTCGATATTCGACGCAGACATGTTCAAGCGGCCAGAGACGCCCTCCAAGCTGGACTACCTCAGTCTGTCCCAGATGCCCAAACATTCCCCACAGAGCTCCTGGACGGAGGCGGCGCCGCAGATCCCGCCGGACCCGCCCAAACGCAGCGACTCCTTCAAGTTCAAACACAAGCCGCAGGGAAGCTCCGCCTCCGATTCCACCATCACCACCGGATCGCCCCCGGCAACGCCCATTCAGACCACGCCCACAGACAAACCCAGTCCTGATTTTGAAAGCCGAGACCGCAACGGGAACGTGCTTCAGAGACAGGGCTCTGGCGGCGCCGGAGGGTCGTTTGCGGAGGAAGTGTCCGGACAGGGTTCAGATGAACTGGAGGTGAGGAGAGGAAGACCAAACTCTGCACCCGCACAGCGCCGCAACCTCACGCCGCTTAAGATGCCATTTCCACAGGTACTGCGTCTTAAACACACCTGTAACGCTACAGGTTATCAGACTTGCTCGAGTACTGCTCAACTACTAATCAACTAGTCGTCCAGAGGAGTTTTTCCTCCTGCTGTCACCATATAGAACAAACACACCTGAAGCCATGTGATCCACAACTAGTAGACAAAGCATCAAATAAATGACAGCCAGAAATATTAGGATTGTAATTTTACTATTGTTCTGTAAAATAACTAATATTATTATTTTTTGCAGTACAACAATATTATTGCAGTAGCAATATATTTCTTTATTGATCTGTTTAATTTTTAGAATTGAAATAATCATTAAAATATTGGTTTGAATAAAATGAGAATAATAATAATTATTATTGTTATTAGTCACACTTTTTTATTTTATTAGTCTGATTATTTATTGTTAAAATTATAAATATCAATAACAACAACAATAATAATAATAGTACTAATTATAATAGTAACTATTATGATTAGTAGTAGTATTATTAAATACACATTTATTTTTATTGCAATAGTAATATATTTTAATAAAAGTATTCTTTATTGATTTGTTTTATTTTTATAATTTCAATATTACAAGAAAATTAAATTAGTAAAAAATACTTTTGCAGTAATCATGAGCAACTGAAATTCATGGAAATTCACTGGTTTTGGCTGTATTGGATAGCCAATATGACCCTTTCACAAAACTGTGATGGCGCGTTTAACGGTCATCAGTATTGTAAATCCTCAAAAGTTATTCATATTTGTATTTTTTTTTTAAATGTATGTACATTTATAACACTATTCTTTGTATTATATTACCTTTGCATCAAATTACAAAAAAAACAGTCAATGCTAATGGGAGGGTGTTTCTAATGCAGTGTCTATGGGAGTCTCTCAATCTTTTTCCTTTTATTGAAAGTCATGAAAACACTATCGCTGAGTTTTTTTTCTTTTGCTGTTTGAGCAAATGGGAATGTAAAAAATATATTTGTCCATTCACTGCTCTTCAAGTTAACCCAACTATGACGACTTCTGCTGCTGAGAAACCAGGAAGTGTGAAAAAGGTCCATTTAAATGATAAATATCAATAATGAAGTAGTTATTTATCATTTAACAAAATATTTTAGATTTTTATATTTATATATTTTTTATTATTTAAAATATTTATTTTATTAGTATTCAAATTATTCCTTATTTCAGTTATTTAAATCAGTAGTTGTTATTATTATTATTATTATTAAATTCACATTTAAAAATGTACATAATATATAATATCCAACTGATCTGTGCAACTCCTAACTGATACTGTACCTCTAATTCAGAAGCAGCATTGCAGGTAGTCAACCTGGTTTATAACACTCAATCTGTTTTCCGCTGCTGCAGAGCTTCTCTCAGGATGAACAGTCTCCCGAACCTGTGGATCTGGTTCGGTTTTCTCCTTTCCGTTCAAACCGTCACAGCTTCTCGCCTGTACAAGCACGTGAGTTTGACACAATTAAGTTAGCTGAAAGAATAGTCAAAAATGAAAATGTAGAACACAGAATAGGGATGCACCGAAATGAAAATTCTTGGCCGAAGCCGAACAAAATGAAACACTGGGCCGAAGGCCGAATACCAAACCAAATTTTCCCCATGTATTTTGCCAATTTTTTTCACCATTGCATAAATAAAATGCCCACATTTAGATTTTTACTGTTTTGTCTTGCTTTTTCAAAGAAAAAATTAATTACAAAACAATAATTAAAAAATATTTACTTAACACTAAACATTCTAGCAGACATTATACCAACAAAGCACAATTTAACTTAAAATTAATAAGCTAGTAAAAAAATATTTTTGGTAATTTTTGAGACCCCCTTCTTGAATCAGGCATGTATTTCTTTTACTGTACAAATAAATACAGCCTTGCTGAGCAGAAGAGACTTCTTTTTAAAATATTTCAGATCCCACAGATACAAATCTATTACAGATTTGAACACTATGTGTGAATGTTATAATAAATGTATTAATATAGCTGTTGTAATTATTATTATCATTATTGTTGTCTTTTTATTTTACGGAACAACAGTAAAATTACAATATTAAAAGATTTATGAATGTTGATAGAGCTTTTATTTTGGTGGAAACCCCCAGGATGACCTCGGTGCTTCTTTTTGTTGACAACAGCAGATTTATAAATGATTCTCATTAAGAATTTGGGAAGAAGCTTGTTGCACGTATCACATTGTCACATCCATGCCTTGTAAAAATTCATAAAAATGTTACTGAGCAACTGACTAGTAACTGTTTCAGTGCAGATTTTCCTCGCGCTTTGGACTTTGAACCCTGGTTAACAAGCAGATAGTGCCGCGAGCTCTTGCAGCGCTGTCAGAATACATGCAATTCGTGCGTGTATTAGAAAACATACCATTCTGCAGTTTATTTACTAATCGTTTGAGGCCATTTCGCGATTTCAATCATCATACAGTAACCATCAACAATAACCACTTCCTCTTCTCATCTGAGATATGCGATGCAGCACTAAGCAATCTCTCGCTGTCGATGCTTGTAATGATTAATGCGTCTTTCTTGGACAGTTTTAAATGCTTCCACACTGCCGGCATGTTTGCTGCATTAGTGCGCACCTCTATTTGATCGCGTCACGTCATTGTTCGGTACAATTTATTCGTTTTTTTGTTCGGGCCAAACACCGAAAGAGCTTTTTTTTTCTATTTTCGGCCGAATAATTTCAGTTCCCGAAAATTCGGTGCATCCCTAACACAAAAGTAGATGTTCATGCTGTTTTCTATTCAGTGAAATCTATTGATTTTTCATTGATTTCCTCTGTATGACTTTTTAAAACAAGCTGTTTTGCCTGATGCTTCTGTATGTTAAAATTATTTTCTTTCTTTGTGTGATGTCAAAAACATTTATTGGTGTATTTGTGTGTGTCTAGACACCACTCCCAGAACGCTGTCTCCCTACCCTGCTGTGACCGCAGTGATGAGGAACCCAGTGTACACGGCCCGGAGTCACTGCGTCAAAACCACCAACTCTGCTTCAGTTCCAGCACACACATACACTCAAGTCAGGTACACTCACTCACACACACTCACACTCACACTCACACACTCACACTCACTCTGTGAGACTCGCATACACTCTGATGTATCACATCTGTCCTGATGCAAGACGCTGACTCTCTGTCTGTTCTCTTCAGTCCGCAGCACCAGGGCCGATGGAGTGTGGATCTCAACCACAAGCGCTCCGGTGAGCTCTTCGACGGCTCCCGCGGTTCGGTTCAACACAACACCAACTCCCTGCCCTCCAGCGCGAGACAGGGTCTGTACTCGACACGCCACACACACCAGCAGTGCTTTCTCATGCTACACTATTTGATGATGTTCTGTAGTGAGCATAACATGCACTAATTGCCACTTATCAACACTAGAGAAACTCTAAGGTGTCCCTGTATTTTTCCGACACAATAGAAGCTCTATGGTTTAATGTTTGAAAAAAAAAAAAATGAAGACTGCTATACATTTTGTTTGGTAAAATAAAAATGATGATGATGATTATTGTTATTATTATTATTATTATTATATAAAATTCTCTTTTTATATTTTACAGTGCTATAGTAATACTATAATAATAATAATAAAAATGTATTTATTGGTGTATTTTTAATAATTTAAGTTAATAATAATATAAATGTTGTTTAGTAAATTATTATTATTATAATTTTATCAAATTATACAAATATTAAAAAATATATTATTAATATTAAATACAGTTTTTATTATTTTACAATGCAGTACTGTTACTATAATATATTAATTTATTTGTTTAATTATTATATTTTCCTTTTATTATTATTATTTTTATTATTATTATTATTATTATTATTATAAGCATGCCCCATGAGTGGGTTTGCAACTTTATCACCTTTTGCACCCTGATGAGTTTGCATCCCTGTTTTTAATTTCAGTTTAATTAGTGATAAAATCTGTTGTGAGTGATTGGCAAAACTTTAATCGTAACCGTTAATGTAAAATCTTTATTGATTAATCAAAAGTGTGTGGGTGACAAACACAATCTAAAATGTAGGACGTGATGTGTGGCCCATACTCGGAATTTGTGCTCTGCATTTATCCCATCCAAGTGCACACACAGCAGTGAGTAGTGAACAAACACACACACACACACACCGTGAACACACACCTGGAGCAGTGGGCAGCTAATGATTTTGTGTTTGTGTCCATAGGTTTGTCTCAGTACCGCGAGCAGCGCATTAAGATTCCCTCCACCCCTCGTTACGCGCGATCCGCTCACGGCTCTGATAGAGGTGCTGATCTCTCTGATGTACATCATACTTCCTGTGCTGTTACATGAGTGATGGATGTACCAATAATTCTACAAATTGTGTGTTTCAGGATCTCTGTCTCACTCAGACTGCAGCAGCCCTAGTCTGGTAACTCCGCCCCTCTCTCCTCTGGACGCCGCCTCCTTCAGCAGCAGCCAATCACAGGGCTCCGTCTCCGCCCAGACCAGGCTGTCAGTCAGCCCTGTGCCAATAGACAGGAGGAGGGACAGGTAGAAATAGAAATATAAAAATGTAACCCTCTGTCATCATTTACTCGCCCTCATAATGGTCCAAACCTGTGCTAATATTTTTCCATACAACACAGAGAAGAGGAAGAATCTTACAAAAAAAAATACAAGAAGATTTTCAGACTTGTGCATTCCAAGTCTTCTGAAGTCATATTATGCTTTATGTGAGAAACAGACTCAAATTCATAACCATTTACTGAAGCTCTGAAATCAAATATGGCACGTTTTGAGTTTGACGTTCGAAACATAATCGCATGGGTTTATAATAACATGAGGCTGAGTAAATATGCATTTGTCTTCATCTTGCATTCAGTAGTTTGTGCTGTTCTCGTCCTCCTCTTCTTCCTCTCGTAGTTTATTTAGCTCAGATCTGTCTGACTCCTTATTCTCCGTTCTAGTCTGTCTGCTCTTCTGCCCCATTTCTCTCTCTGTTCTCCTTCTGCTCCAGATGCTCGTTGCGTAACAGGTCTTACCTGAAGCTTTCTCGAGCTCAGAGATCGTGGTTTGCCTCTTTACGGACCCTGAGGTTTGTTCACTGTGCAATGAGAGCAAAAAAACAAACTTTTTCCTGTTTAAGGGAATTTCTTTGATATGATTGCTTTCCCCCCGTTTTTATGTCATGTCACTTTCCTTTAAATGCACGCTATTGAAGTATGACCAGCTGTTATTTACCACCAAAGGTAGCTTAGGGCTGAATCAACTATTCAATGATATGTATAATCATCAATAATCAATAATAATGAAAATAATCATCCAGTATTCCTATATTATGAATAAATTGAATTTATATTTAGAAAGCATCTGTGACATGCTGTTATTTAAAGTGTTTGGGCTTACGCATTACAAGTTATGTAATCAGATTACTTTTTTTAAGTAATTAGTAAAGTAACACATTACTTTTTAATTTAGAAGGAAATATCTGAGTTACTTTTTCAAATAAGTAGCTCCAGTTACTTTGTTTCGCATGTATTGACTGACAGCTCTCGTGTTACCACGGTGACAGAAATCAGGAGTAAGTGCAGAGTGTTGTGTGTGAACATGATCTTACTGTAGTTCTAGAATAAATATGAACATGTATTTACTCATCTCACCTGCACAAAAACAGATTCAGTGTTCCTCAAAATGAAAAAAAAAACTCAAATGAAACTCGGAATGTTATACAAACCTGCAATAATTAAATATGTTAAATAAGACAAATATCATTTATGTATTTAATCCCATTTTTTGAACCAATGTCTTTGCTACTGACCTTTGATCCAATTCAGCCATACTAATAAGCAAAAATGACACATTTGTGTTTCATTTTTGTTATTGCCGAGTAGTGTTGAACTTTCTTCTCATGCGTCATATTTTTTATGCAATTTGTTTGCATTTGTTGCGCCCTCTACTGTACAGACATGCATTTACATTTCCTTCAGCCTGAGGTGTATTCACTTACATTTGTAAAATAACTTTTTTATATTAAAAACAAACACGCAAGCCCTGCCCAGATTTAAAAAGTAACTCAAATGTAACGTGTAACATTACTTTCCATAAAAAATAACTAAGGTAATTAGTTACTTTTTTAGGGAGTAACGCAATATTGTAATGCATTACTTTTAAAAGTAACTTTCCCCAACACTGGTTATTTATCACTGAAATATTTAAATTATAATTACTTTCATTGTAATTGATTGACTATCAATTATTTGCAGCATATCCACCAATTATCATGTCACTTTACACTCCTGAATAACGCATTTCTGTGTACAAAGCTGTTTAGTTTAGCTCCAACTTGCCTCAACACACCTGCCTTCAAGTTTCTAGTATGCCTATAAGAGCTTGATTAGCTGCTTCAGGTGTGTTTAATTGGGGTTGGAGCTAAACTCTTCAGGACACCGGCCCTCCAGGACCGAGTTTGGGCACCCCTGCAATAGATGAACACGAATCTGTTATTCTGTAAATAACCGAAAATGGCAGTAAATGCATGTGTGAGCGATTGTGATAGTTTGGTTCTGTTTTGTTCCTCTGAGACTGGTTGCCCATATTGTGTGTTTTTGCGTTTTAGGCCATACATAGAGGAGCCGCGATGTGTCACTATCCCCAAAGGGGCGGAGCCTCTGGGCATCTCTATAGTGGGTGGGGAGAATGGCGGCATCTTTGTTTCCAAGGTAACGGGAGGCAGCATCGCTCAGAAGCACCACCTGGAGTTTGGAGATCAGCTGCTGGAGGTGCGTCAGAAGACACTCGGAGAAATACAGAGCTTATCGTTACATTGAGCACGTGTGAATCTCTCTCTGTCTCTCCGCAGTTTAACGGCATTAATCTCAGGAACGCCACTGAGCAGCAGGCCAGACTCATCATTGGGCAGCAGTGTGACACCATCACCATACTGGCACAGTACAACCCACACATGCACCAGCTGGGCAATCACTCCCGTTCGAGGTACAGCGCACAGTACACGTGACTCTGTCATGCTTTAGAAGCACTGTATGAGTGTCCTGACGTGTTCATTTCTGTCAGCTCCCGGATGGAGTCGTCTATAAGCTCTCACTCGATGCCTGACACGCACTCCAACATCGACACGCTCAGCGAACAGGACGAGGGCACCATGACCCCGCCCTCCAAACAGGCCACGCCCACAGCCAGCCCTCTCAGGTAACAAACACTCTGGCTCTCCTTCGCTAAGAATTGCGTGGATTACTTCATATTTATACATACAAGGGAAAATTTTCTGCTTGGGTTTCTGGTGGTCTTAAAAAGTCTTAATTCACCCTTCCACAAATTAAGGCTTGAAAAGGTCTTAAATCGGAGCAGAAAGTCTTAAATTCATAAAGCAATGGCATTAAATGTTGCATACATTGCAAAGAAATAAATATCTTCCTCAGTATTTTTGTTTTGTTGTCTAATACAAATATCTGAACATCCTTAAATCAAAGCTGCATTCCGTAACTTTTTTTGGTTAAAAATGATCCGAAATCAATATTTGAGCAAGTGCATAACCAGCCAGTGTTCAAAACTATCGCCTTACTTTAGCCCGATTCACAACGGTTAGCTTATAATAATGTTTTCTAATTTGAGTGGTACGGGTAGGTTTTCATGGGAAATTCGAGCATGCTGTCAGCATTTACGTCACGTCTGTAAACATAAAGATTGAGTCCCGGCTAGTAGACTATCGCATGTGAGGATGCTGCAGGTGGCGGATCGTTAGCCTTTTCTCACTGCAGCTGGAATAATTATACTTATCATTTTGATGGCGGATTGTAATCCAGAAAGGATTTAGGGCTAGGACAATAAATCGATGCATCGTGAATCGAGAAATTATTCTGCATCGATTCTGAGATTTCCCGAAGGCATCGCGATTCTCTTTTGAATCGATTCTGAGCTTATTTTTTAACAGCAGATGGCACTGTGTGCTTTAGAAATAGCCGTATTCTGCTTGCTTCCAGTTCCTTAACACACGCACCATTTGAACCTAAAATAATCATTTATAAAGTTCGAAAAGGTTGAAGCGAATTACAAGGATGTTCACAGTGGGCTGTGTTTACATTAATCTCGCATCATAAAAGCATAAAAGCCGATGTGCAAGTACATTTAACCACTATTACTCAGCCGAACGTGCACACGCTCTTCTTCGTGAGTATTTGAGTGTGTGGTTAAAAACTAGCCTAGAGCGCCATCTGCTGTTAAACTAAGCTCAGACTTCCAGAGAGAATCACGATGTATTCCGAAAATCTCAGAATTGATCCACGAATCACGATGCATCGATTTATTGTTCCAGCCCTAAAAGGATTATGTGTTTATGAAACACATGTGAATGAAATTGAATTATTCCAGTTTTAAATGTGCATCTGATTAAAGATAGCCTGGGATTACACAGGATTTGTATTTTAAAGACAACCAGTTCGAAGGAAGAATAATTTGCTTTTTGGTTAAAATAATTTCGAATGATATAACAATTAGAGATTAGACTGTACAGAAATTGAAATCTACACGCTAATGCACACGTAGTCACGCAATGCTGATGTTGTTAACATGAACAATTTGAGAACAAAGTATAACAATAATAATAATTTGAACGGTTTGATGTGATATGAGCTAATCGATCGTTAGATTAAATCACCATTGGTAGCGCGATTTATTGTAATGCTTTTTTCCTCAGTTGGTCAGAACAAAATTGGCAGACTTGTTAACTTGTTCAGATGACAATATCCAGTGAAAATTCTTATTTGGGTTATATCTTCCAAGACGTAGCCACACATTCAACTCAAAACATTAGATTAATCCGCGCTGGAGCCGTGCCGGTGCACAACCCACGTAATGAAAATAATTCCGCAAGTAACTGCAATTGCAGGTTTCAAACAGAGATGGCGACAAAGAGGCAAACTTACGGACAGCAGCTTTAAATCAAGTTTTGTTTTCTGAGAAATTGAGCAAAATTAAGGGAGTTTATGCCTAAAATAATAACCAATATCTGTCACTGGGGAATGAAAACTTGTTTTCCCTTTGAATTAATTAGATTTTTCTGAGCCCATTGACTGAAATTTGTTCCTGTTTTAATCATAAACTCGCTTTATTTTGATCACTTTATTATCATCATTCATAAAACAAGAATTCTTCGATGTATGATTGAGTCTTAAAACATTTGCACTGGAAGACAAGACAAATACTGAGGATAAACATCACTTTTGTGTGGTGTAATCAAAAGGTACTTTTATTCCTTACATTTTCTTTACTTGGTCTTAAAAGGTCCTTTAAAGGTCTCAAGTTTACCTTCGCAACACCTGCAGAAACCCAGTTAAATTAAATTAAACTAAATGCATAAATTAATTAATGAATGAATAAAATAATTAAAAACTTTTAATTTCAGCTATTTGCCAAGGCAGCATTTCTCATTTAATTTAGTATAATTTGATATACTAAAATAATTAAAAAGAAAATAATAAGAATAAAAATAAATTAATAAAATAAAAACTATGTAGACATAAAAAAACAGAAACTACTAAAAATGACCAAAACACACAACAAAATTACTTAAACTTTAACTGAAATTATGAAAACCGAAATTGTACAAATAAAAAAACTGATGCAAAATATTAATAAAAACAATATCACTTCCCAGGATTTTTTTTTTTTTTTTTTTGCATGTGTGATTTCAGCTGTTCCTACATTTATGTATAGATTGAGAATACATTGTATTACATATGTTTCTGATGAATCTCAAAAAGATTTGTTTGTGAAAACATTTGTACTTTTTTTTTGTAATTTTTCTCTCACTGTCATCAATGTTGCATCCTGAACACGCCCACTGCTCTGATTGGTCTAACTGTGCTCTCTGCTCTGTGATTGGCCAGTGATCGGAGCAAGGGCAGGAAGCAGGCGGAGCTGAGGCTGGTGGTGCTGAGGAAGACTCAGGTGGATCTGGGGCTGAAGATCTGTGGAGGAAACCTGACGGGGGTTTTCGTGGAGGCTCTAGAAGAGGACAGTCCTGCTCGAGGAGCCGACGGCCTGCAGCCTGGAGACCTGATCCTGGAGGTACTGGTCTGGATGGTGCAGAGAGGATCAGAACCAGCCTCACGTTACCCTGTTTGACAGTGTGCTGGATGGTGTTGTGATGTCATTTCCTGTTTGCAGTGTAACTCGGTGAGTTTGAAGAATAAGACTGCTGAGGAGGTGTATCTGGAGATGCTGAAACCCACGGAGAACGTCACCCTCAGAGTCCAGTACCGACCCGAACACTTCAGGAGGTTCAAAGACGCACTCGGAGATGGTTTTTACATCAGGTAACAGACTGAACCCTGTCTGTTTGTCAATCAGGAACCCATAATAATTAGACTAGATTAATTATTATCTGATTGGTCGCTTGCTGCATTTTGTGGTCTAATATTTGTGTATAATAACAACACTAAGCTGTACAATCATTATTTTCCTTTATAGAAAGTTTATTTGTTTGCTTCATATTCCTAATGAACCTGTCTGAGCTAATTATGTGATAATCAGACTGTTTACCCTGAGCGATATATTTAATAATTCTTCTGGACATTTTAATTGACCATAACATTTTATAAAGAGCACAACTACATTCATGGACCTCTTTAGTCTTTTGAGATCCACACGTGACGTTTTCATGTGTTAAAAAAAGTATTATTTTTATGTGGTGTTTTATTGGTGGATAAAAATTATTTCCCTGTTTACTATTATTTATTTTGTTTGTTTAAATTTAACATATGTGTTTATGTATTAAATACAGACCACATACCAGTGTTATTTGAGTTTATAATATATAAACTACTCAACATAAAAAAAATGATATAATGTAGTTTTATTAATATTTAATATTTTACCATATTTATGTATTTTCTGTTTTTATTTTCATTCGTTGAAGTTTTAGAATTTTGTTGTTTTTGTTTACTTTTTAATTTTTTTGAATGTCTATATACTTTTGATTTTTATTCATTTTTTAATCATTAAGGTTTTGTTTTAGTTCTTTTAGCACTTTAACTTAAACTAAATGAAAATGAGAAAGGTCTATCTGAAATAAAATAGTGTATATATAGATAAAGAGATATATATCGATATATATATATCTGTTTGTTTATTTTTAAATTTATCTAATTTAATTTAATTTTACTTTATTTAATTTAATGTTTTGTTTTTTTATTTCAAGTAATGATTTTTTAAAATGGTTTTAATGTTGGTTTTCAGTAACTATAATAACCCTGTCACATATAAATATTTACTGAGCACAATAGCTATTTGGTTAAAATGAAACGGAGCAAATAGTAAATATTAAGATATATCATCATGGCCTTGCTCATTTGTCTGCATGATGCTTTTCATATTCTTACTCTCGATCTCTTTGTGTGTCAGGGCGTTGTTTGACCATGTTGGTGATTTGGAGCAGGAGTTGAGTTTCAAGAAGGATGATATTCTCTATGTGGACGACACGCTGCCCGGGGGGAATCTGGGCTACTGGTTGGCATGGCAACTGGACGAGAACGCGCAGAAGCTGGTGCGCGGACACGTTCCCAGCAAGTGCATGTATGTCTATATGTGCTGTTCATGTAATCATCACTGGTGTTGTTTTACAGTTAAACATGAAAAATTCATTCTTCTAAATGAGTTTAAAATATGATGCACATGATATAGCGTTGTCAGAAATATCCATTTTTTTGATACACATCGATACTGATATATCTGAAACTGCTTCCAGTGTGAATTAAACATACATTACATGTGTTTATAGTGCTCAGTAGTGCTCAGTAAACACCACCGTTTTAAGTAAAAATAGAAAAAAAAAAAAAATCCTTTTCTCTAAAGAAATGTGAAGTAAACATGCAAATTCTTAAGTTTTTCTCCAGGGTATAGTATTTTTTTTTCTTAGTGGATTCATAAGAGGCTCATATTTCATATTAAAGACATGGATTGATTTTGCATACCTAATGACAAAAATTAAGAAAGTGCTGAATAAATAATATAAAAATTTATAATATAACCTTTTGTAACAATTTATAGTTATAGGCCTCCTCCATAGTTTTTCATAAAGTAAAATAATAATAATAATCTAAATATATTTATTCTTAATTATTATATCTATTCCTAATGATCGTATATTTGTTCTATTTTTATTTTATATGAAATGGTGTTATTACAATAGTAATTTTTTTGTTTAATATTTTTGCATACCTCCTGACAAAAATTTAGAAATTACTGTCACAGATTTTATCATGATAATACAGTATTTTATAATAAAACCATTTCTAATAACTTGCATGTTAACAGGTCACCCTGTAGTTTTCCTTAAAAAAATTATTACTATTATTTTTTAGCAGTAATAACAGTAATCATAATAATTATCATTACTCATGTTGATATATAAGCACAGAACGTTTGACCAAATTGTGCAGCCCTAAAGTTTACTATCAGAGGTAAAAATAAAAAATTTTATGCCCTTATTGTTGTGGCAGTTTTTCCCCGAGGTATTGAAAATGATATTGGATATCAAGAATTTTTAAGGTATTGTATTGAAGTCAGAAATCCCAGTATCGTGACAGCACTAATAGCATGCATGTGTCTTATAAGCTGTTGTGTGTGTGTGTGTGTGTGTGTGTGTGTGTGTGTGTGTGTGTGTGTGTGTGTGTGTGTGTGTGTGTGCGTACGTACGTGTGCGCGTGCATGTGCGCGTGTTTGTATGTGTATGTTTGTGCGTGTGTGTGCGTGTGTGTGTTTGTGCGTGTGTGTGTTTGTATGTATGTATGTGTGTGTGTGTGTGTGTAGGATGGATCAAGATTCCCAGCGGCGGTACAGCGTCACAGACGGTAAGGACGACAGCGGCTCTGGTAAAACGCTCTCGGCCGCGGCGCGCCGATCCTTCTTCCGCCGTAAACTCAAACACAAACGCAGCAGCTCCAAAGACGGCCGTGACGCTCCGGCGGCAGACGCCGTCAGCACAGACTCCGTGCCCTACATGGACGGTGAGAAACAACACGTGTAGTGAGTGAAACTTCACGCTTATCCTCAGCGTCTCATTTACTCTCCGTTTGTTCAGACTGTCTGAGTCCGGCGTATCAGCGCGTGCTAAAAGTGGAATCAACCAATCGCAGGCCCGTGTTGATACTGGGGCCCCTCATTGAGCCAATCAAAGACATGCTGCTCAGAGAGGCTCCTGGGAAATACTGCCGCTGTTTACCTGGTGAGATCTACTGACATTTGACTCGTAATGGAGTTTAAAACATTCATAGCAACTTGACCATGACTGGGTTTTCAATTTTGACTGCGGGATAATAAGATGATGTCAAATGATTTCTCACTTGCTCTTCGGTGTTGTTCAGAGGGGATGAAGGCGACCCAGCAGGCCATCGAGCGAGGCGTCAAAGACTGTCTCTTCATCGATTACAAGCGCCGGAGCGGCCACTTTGATGTGACGACGGTGGCGTCCATTAAGGAAATTACAGAGAAGGTGAGAGAAACACCAGACTCTAATGAAACAACGCTATTAGCAATAGTAATAGTAAATAAATATTACTATAATTTTTTTTTTTTGTAATTTTTGTTTTGTGGTGAAACCACAAGTAACCTGTACATGATTTCATGACATTTATATGCATCTGGCAAGCATATATAATTCATTTAACAGATACTTTTTCTGTAAAACAACTAACAAAAGAGGACATTTGTTAGGATGTTGTCATTAAAATAATATATCAATTCTGAATAATCTTAATCGTTCTAAAATAATTTTCATTTTCTTAATGTTAAACATGAGTAAATAATCTAATGAATGTATCTATTATTATAAAGATTTACATTTATTTTCAAAAGGTTCACATTTATTTGTATATTACTCCAGAGGTTGTGCTGAGGTCTCTCTCTCTTTCTCTCAGGACTGTCATTGTCTGCTGGACATCGCACCTTACGCCATCGAGCGCCTGCACGTCGTCAACATTTACCCCATCGTCATATTCATACGATACAGAAACGCCAAGCAGATCAAGTAAGTGACGTCTGCCTTTGGATGTTTACATAAACAAACACTCATTTAGGCTCATCTGTGTCTCGTATTGGTCCTGAACATCCATTTTTCCATTAGTGCTCAGTCTCTCTCTCATTACATTCAATGACTTTGCATCTTTATATTGCATTGTCCTTGCCCTTGCATACAACACAATGTCTGATTCATTTTTGAATTATTCTTTATTATGAATCAGTCTAATGACTCGCTCTACTAAAGCCAGGCTGAGCTCAATTAGTCAGTGACTTTGATTACTGCTAATGAGGGAGTTGCTTAGACTCCTAGCCGCTAGAAATTAACATTTAGCTGTGCTTTCAGATGTATTTGACTTGCAGGAGCTGCGTCTGTACTGAGTCTGTGTTTTATTCACTCAGGGAGCAGAAAGACCCTGTGTATCTGCGAGACAAAGTGTCCCAAAAACATTCCAAAGAGCAGTTTGAGTCTGCGCAGAGGATCGAACAGGACTACAGCAAATACTTCACAGGTCTGAGACGTGCACACGTAGAGCTGGGCGATATAGCTAAAAAATGTATCAACGATATAATGTTTCATATCGTTCGGTATCGATAATTATTGACATTTTTTATAACCTTTTTTAAAACAAAGAGCAATAGAAAAAAACGTTTAAATTTAACCACTGTATTTTTAAATTAACCAAATTTATAATATTTTAACCCAAATATTTTTTGTTTTAACAGTCAAACACAAAATTAAAATTAAACAAATATCTAATTTCTAATGTTTTATATGCAGATTAAATAGGTTAAACTTTTGTCTTGTCTCCCAAAGCCACAGGAGGGCTTAAAATAATGCAGCGCATTAAATTGCCAACGCTAAGGAAATAACTGTCTATAAAAAGAAAAACGTGCATTACA
>NW_015549634.1:470132-485579 GCF_001515605.1 Sinocyclocheilus anshuiensis | reverse complement strand
ATAATTTCGTAAATTGCATAAACAATTATGAACAAAACAGCATCATGTATTTATGCATTGCTTAATCCAAAGAACCGAAGCGCCATTCACACAGACTGCATTTAAAGCATAAGAGACACAGTGAAAAGGAATAAACCTCCACAAATTTGTGACGTGTTTTCTAAAAGTTTAAACTGTTTTAACTTTTAATGGCTTTCTATACATCTCTTTTGAGACGCGAGTGCAGCAGTCATATTTGTCCGTCTAAAAAATGCGCTGAATATGCGTTCTGTGTGAATGGCTTGGTTTTGGTTTTAACCTAATCAAGATCTTCTCCGCATTGAGCTTCTATATTTCTCTAATATTTTGAATGAATAACGCAGCAGCAGCGCGTCTCATGGGCTGGACTTATAAAACATTAAAATGCAACAACGTCATTTACATCATCATCACTGCATCTCGCGCTCCACTAATGACGCTCCCAGATGCACACCTAACATTTGATTGTACTATTTTTGCATTCAAGTGCAAATGTTTATTTTAAATTCGACTAATATTTATTTATTTTTATTCACAATCTCCTCATCACAGGCAGGCACAGCACTCATTTCAGCATGTGTTCGTGTGTGTGTGTGTGTGTGCGGTCTGCGTCACTCATAGCACGTGCCTATATCGTGCGCTATATCGAGCATTTTTTCTATCGTTATCGAGGAGGGTGTACTGTCGATAAATATCGATACCGTTTTATCGCCCAGGCCTACGCACACGCATGCGTTTACATGATTACGCACACGACGGCATGCTGGTGAGTGATTTGTGATGCCGTTCTGTTGCAGGCGTCGTCCAGGCCAGCAGTCTGTCCAACATATGCACTCAGATCATGTCCATCGTGGACCAGGAGCAGAACAAAGTGCTTTGGATTCCTGATGGAAGCATGTGAAGAACCACACACATCCTTCACAGCACACTGCTGAAAATGATCTACTTACTATTTTTGTTGTTTTTCATTACAAATATCTAAAGCTACATTTAAGGAAAGAGACTTAAGGTAATAAGTCTTGTTTTCTGAAGAATTAAGTGATTTAAAACAAGAAAAAAATTCTGTCAGTGGGATAAGATAATCAAATATTTTTTTGTTTTAAAACAGTAGTTCATTAAGATATTAAAATGTGCAGAAAATGTGCTCACTTACAGGCCATCCAAGATCAGGATGAGTTTGTTTCTTCATCAGATTTGGAGAAATGTAGCATTGCATCAGTGTCTCAGCAATGGATGCTCTGCAGTGAATGGGTGCCGTCAGAATGAGAGTCCAAACAGCTGATAAAAACATCACAATAATCCACAAGTAATCTTAATGTCTTGTGAAGTGAAAAGCTGCATGTTGTAATGAACAAATCCATCATTAAGATGTTTTTAACTTTGTTGTGAGCCCTCTATCCATAATATTGCTTTCTCCCGTGAAAAAGTCTCATCTGAATCAGGAGAGAAATCTGCACAGATCAAGCAGCGTTTAAACAGCTCTAAACACATATGTAGCTGGATTTTGATGTGAGAGACAACAGGAGATGCACTTTTTCACTGGAGGAATTGTTATTATGAATTATGAACTCGTATTTTATCCAGAATCATCAGTTTGAAGTTAAAAACATGTTAATGATGGATTTCTTTCTTTTGTCTTCTCCAGATGTTAACTGATGGACTGGAGTGCTGTGGATTACTTGTGGATTATTGTGATGTTTTTATCAGCTGTTTGGACTCTCATTCTGACGGCACCCATTCACTGCAGAGCATCCATTGCTGAGACAGTGATGCAATCACATCACAACTATTCCTTTAAGAACATTAAGATATTAGTACAAGACAAGAATACGGAGTAAGAAAACAATTGTTTTGCAATGTAATAATAACACATCGTCACCGATCTCCCACTTTTGCAATACTCCACTGCTGTTAAACTCACTATACACCTCTAGGGCTGGACGCTATATCATATATTCATTAAATATGAAGTGCTTTATGAGCAGCTATGAATTTCTTAATTGTTTAATATGTTTTTATTTGGTGGTCAAGCTTCATGATGGATTGCAATCAGTCAATTCAAAACTCTGATTCCGTGATTTGCATCATCACTCAGAAACGTCTCTTTGTTGCTTATAAATATAATATAATGTAAATATCACTGTTTTTCTTTGACTGTATCGTCCAGCCCTGAACACACACTCCACGCACACAAACTCTCAGGCAACGATCACAACTGTTAGATGAGAAGCAGTATCCTCCATTCACTGTGTTTTCTCTGTGGTAACACTAATTTATGAGGGCTTTCATGTAGTTCTTCGTGTTTACAGAGGTGAGGTTTATGAACCAGCTTACTTGAATGTTTAACTGTATCTGTCCCCGTATGGGTCTGATCCGATCGGTGCATGCTAGTTCAACACAGACGCTCAATTTACGGCTTTCTGAGGTTAAAAATACTGACTGTTAAGTTTGTTTTCTGATCGCTGATCATGTTAAAGGGTTCATTCACCCCGAAATGAAACTTCTGTCATCATTTATTCAAGCCTGTATTCTGTGGAGCACAAAAGCAGATGTTTAGCAGAATGTTCGAGCTGCTCTTTTCCACACAATGAAAGCCGACAGGTTGCCGTGCTTCAAAAAGCATAAAAGCACCATAAAATAATGTATTTAGAGAGCTTTTTGAGGTTTTTCCTCACTCAACGTTGTCATATGAATCAGAATTTTTTTGATTCACTTTCATTGCACAGAAAAGAGCAGTGATCTTTCTGCGATCTCCGGGTTTGAAACGACATGCAGATATTTGTCATTTTTGGGTGAACTATTCCTTTAAGCTTTAATGTAGCAGTTTCTTTATTTCATTTTCTTTTACGTGTACTTGTTTTTATTTAATGAACGATGCAATAATCTGCTGCATGATAATTTTACTATATGCTCTGATTATTTTTACTTGTCTGGTTCATTTGTAACTCTAATTTAAATGTTTTTTTGTAGTCGAGTATCAGGCAGAGCTGAATTCTTTTTCATAGTATCTTAAAAGCTCCTCTCGTTTTCAGAATCAAACGTGCCAAATGCTTTCTTCTGCTTTGCCTGTATTTTGCACTCATTTGATTGGAAAGGTAGACAGACCTACTCTATTAATCCCAGACGGGATTAATCCCGTCTATTAATCTACTCTATTCCCGTCTACTCTATTAATCCTCTCTCTCTAGTGAAAGCTTTTGTACTACACTAGTCCTCCTGTTTACCTTACTAAAGGACGTTCACTGTGACATCACTTCCTGTTCTGACCCGTGCTGACCAATGAAACGAGTTGTCTGGTTTAGCTTCATCAACAAAGATAGAAAGTCTCACATCATGTAATGTTCTCCCAGTCCTGCCAATAATGACGCTGATGTTGAACTGGTACAGATGCTCAGATTGTAGCTGGAAAAAACAAACAAACATATAATTCCAATTAAAATTCTGTTTTCCATTATGTTTTATAATGATATAACACCCTGGTACTGTCACATTTAAGACAAAATACGATTTAGTAATTGTTACATTAATAAAGTCTAAATTAAACATTACCCAGCATATTTTACTGTGTAAACATTTATTTTTATAAAATGATTATTTTTTCCATCTGTATGCATTGAGTCTGTATGTTTGTAGTTTATGCTGAATTCATGGACAACTTGGAGTTTCAAGTCTCAAATATTCTATGCATTTCTATAAACATGATTTAATGTAATGTGTGGTGTGTCCCAGAGCTCATGTGGATGATATGATGATGCAGTTCCTGTGAAGAGTCACCAGATGGCGTCATATCCTTCTTCAGCCTCTTCTCCATAACCAGTATTACATAAACATCACATCAGGTGAAATATTATTACTGGCTGAGCTGATCAGCGGAAAATATCATAAGGCAGAGGGAAGATTATTTGTTATCATACAAAAGGAAAAACAAGCTCACGTTGATCCCAAAAACATTTAGGTTAAAAATAAACTTATTTGAAGCCATAGAGAAAAATAAAAAGGGTTTTCCACTTTCTCCGTAAGCTTTTGTAAGTTTGCATCCTTGTTTATCAATTTATTTATTATTTTTTAATTTCCCTAGAATTTGGAGTGCATTGATTCAGATGGAAAACCTTTCAATGACAGGCACATATATAATAAAATTATGGTTTATAATGCATTTATGCAACGTTACAAAATGACATGTTGATCTGACTATGCACAATAATTAAGCCAATAAATACACAATAATTAACAATAAATAAGTTGGTATCCATTATTAGGTATACAATCATGGTTATACATTTAATGAGCCTTTCAAGCATTTACTTTGGTAACCATGGTGTCCTTGAAAATGCCATATTTTGGTATAAAATAAAAAAATGTTTTCAAAAGACATTTTAAACAAAATAAAAAAAGGTTTTTGTGTTTTGTAAATCTATAATAAATTCATAATGACAGTACCGTTCGAACTGTTGCCATGGTTACGCTAACTTGAAATCGTACTTTTTATGGCTACTGAAACATTTTAAATATTTTTATGCCCACTTGCCATAATCCACGACCTAAAAACTAAACATACTTTTCTCAAAACGGTAGTTACCACGACAGATTTCTGTAAAATAATAGCGACTGATGGATGCTTTGACTATTGGCGAGGTTTGGAGACGTTCTGACGGGCATCAGACTGATGGCTCCGCCCTCTGGCACCTGTGAATCTGCCCTGAACGCCACGAATGGATAGAACGCAGCTGAACGCAACACGTTAGTGAAAGAGCGCACGGAAGATCCGTCACCAAGCTTTAAATCGTGGGGATGTTTTCCATCATGATGCATATCCAGCGTGCGACCTCGTTTAAAGACGCGACGACGCGTTTCCAGTAGGAGTTTTCGTGCGTTTTGAGGAAGACTTTGAATTGCGCGGAGAACCGAGCAGCGGGCGAGAGCGCAGAGCGCAGCGGGAGGAGAGTGCGCACACGCGGGGCTCTGCCCTGCCAAACATGGCTGATCGTCAGGAGCGGGGCGCTGCAGGGATCTCCAGAAAGACGCTCGATGCTCCCCACTGAAGAACCAGAAGATGATGATGGTGATGAGAAGCGGCTCTCCACAATAATGACCTATCCGCTCTCGGTTCGGAACATGGCTGTGATCATCCCCTACACCAGTGATGTACCCTGTGACCCCAGGGGCCAGAGGATGTGGTGGGCTTTCCTCGCCTCCTCCATGGTCACTTTCTTCGGGGGTCTGTTCATCATCCTGCTGTGGAGGACCCTCAAGTACCTGTGGACGGTGTGCTGCCACTGCAAGAATAAAAAGAAGGTAAAACGCCCCAATGACACCTGCTTTTAGGTCAAAAGTTTGGACGCGCTTCACTGATGTTTTCGTGGTCTTAAAAACCTGTGATCTGAACGCATGCAAATTACTTCACAAAATACAATGATAAGCGCGCAAGTTCCCTTCTTCAGCTTTGAAATCACCTTTTGAAGTTGGTTGATGCGTGAACAGACTGAAGCTCAAGAGTTTTTACACCAGCGGCACTACATATTTGTGTTTCTCATCACGTTACTGTTATTCTGACAGGTGGGCAACAGGGTGAATGAGTGGTTGTGCCCAAACTCTCGACTGATAAAATATGAAACATGTTTTTTGTAGCTCAGCTGATCGAGGTCTTGTTTGATTCCGACACTCACACTGTTATAGCTAACCAATGCACTGGAAATCGCTTCGGATTGAAATGTGCCGAATGTGAATGTAGTTTTGTTCAGCTCTGAAGTGTTTATTCTTTTACATGACCTGGGCCACAAACCCAGTCACAAGGGTCAGTTTTTTGAAATTGAGATTTATGCATAATCTGAAAGCTAAATAAATAAGGGACAATATTTGGTCGAGATACAACTGTGAGAAAATCTGGAATCTGAGGGTGCAAAAAAATCTAAATAGTGAGAAAATCATCTTTAAAGTTGTTCAAATGAAGTTCTTAGCAATGCATGTTACTAATCAAATATTAAGTTTTGATATATTTACGATAGGAAATTTACCAGATATTTTCATGGAACATGATCTTTACTTAATATCCTAATGATTTTTGCATAAAAGAAAAATGTATAATTTTGACCCATACAATGTATTGTTGGCTATTGCTACAAATATACCCAGCGATTTAAGACTGCTTTTGTGCTCCAGGGTCACATATTGCTCTTTGTGAGTGCTTGAGGAGAGTAAAACTATTTCGTGCTCTTACTAAAGTCATGTAAATAGTAAAAAAAAAAGTGTGAGAAAATAGGACTTGATGAATCTCTTCTTGCCTGATAACTGAAGTGTGAAATGAGCGTTTTACTGATAAAATATGAAACATGTCGCTTAGATGAAGCAGCTACCAAACTGTAAAGCATAATGTGAATGAAAAAGTCTAGAAAAGCCTATGTAGTAGCTTGTTGTTCTACATGGCAGCTCCTGGGTAGTTGCTAAAGTGTTCCTAGTGATTGCTAGGCAGTTTCTAAGTGTGCCAAATGGTTGCTAAGGTGTTCTAGGTGGTTGCTAGGCAGCTAGGGATTGTTACTAGGTAGTTGCTAAAGTGTTCCTAGTGATTGCTAGGCAGTTTCTAAGTGTGCCAAATGGTTGCTAAGGTGTTCTAGGTGGTTGCTAGGCAGCTAGGGATTGTTACTAGGTAGTTGCTAAAGTGTTCCTAGTGATTGCTAGGCAGTTTCTAAGTGTGCCAAATGGTTGCTAAGGTGTTCTAGGTGGTTGCTAGGCAGCTAGGGATTGTTACTAGGTAGTTGCTAAAGTGTTCCTAGTGATTGCTAGGCAGTTTCTAAGTGTGCCAAATGGTTGCTAAGGTGTTCTAGGTGGTTGCTAGGCAGCTAGGGATTGTTACTAGGTAGTTGCTAAAGTGTTCCTAGTGATTGCTAGGCAGTTTCTAAGTGTGCCAAATGGTTGCTAAGGTGTTCTAGGTGGTTGCTAGGCAGCTAGGGATTGTTACTAGGTAGTTGCTAAAGTGTTCCTAGTGATTGCTAGGCAGTTTCTAAGTGTGCCAAATGGTTGCTAAGGTGTTCTAGGTGGTTGCTAGGCAGCTAGGGATTGTTACTAGGTAGTTGCTAAAGTGTTCCTAGTGATTGCTAGGCAGTTTCTAAGTGTGCCAAATGGTTGCTAAGGTGTTCTAGGTGGTTGCTAGGCAGCTAGGGATTGTTACTAGGTAGTTGCTAAAGTGTTCCTAGTGATTGCTAGGCAGTTTCTAAGTGTGCCAAATGGTTGCTAAGGTGTTCTAGGTGGTTGCTAGGCAGCTAGGGATTGTTACTAGGTAGTTGCTAAAGTGTTCCTAGTGATTGCTAGGCAGTTTCTAAGTGTGCCAAATGGTTGCTAAGGTGTTCTAGGTGGTTGCTAGGCAGCTAGGGATTGTTACTAGGTAGTTGCTAAAGTGTTCCTAGTGATTGCTAGGCAGTTTCTAAGTGTGCCAAATGGTTGCTAAGGTGTTCTAGGTGGTTGCTAGGCAGCTAGGGATTGTTACTAGGTAGTTGCTAAAGTGTTCCTAGTGATTGCTAGGCAGTTTCTAAGTGTGCCAAATGGTTGCTAAGGTGTTCTAGGTGGTTGCTAGGCAGCTAGGGATTGTTACTAGGTAGTTGCTAAAGTGTTCCTAGTGATTGCTAGGCAGTTTCTAAGTGTGCCAAATGGTTGCTAAGGTGTTCTAGGTGGTTGCTAGGCAGCTAGGGATTGTTACTAGGTAGTTGCTAAAGTGTTCCTAGTGATTGCTAGGCAGTTTCTAAGTGTGCCAAATGGTTGCTAAGGTGTTCTAGGTGGTTGCTAGGCAGCTAGGGATTGTTACTAGGTAGTTGCTAAAGTGTTCCTAGTGATTGCTAGGCAGTTTCTAAGTGTGCCAAATGGTTGCTAAGGTGTTCTAGGTGGTTGCTAGGCAGCTAGGGATTGTTACTAGGTAGTTGCTAAAGTGTTCCTAGTGATTGCTAGGCAGTTTCTAAGTGTGCCAAATGGTTGCTAAGGTGTTCTAGGTGGTTGCTAGGCAGCTAGGGATTGTTACTAGGTAGTTGCTAAAGTCTTATCAATTATTGTTAGGCAGTTGATAAGGAGTGGTTTAAGTGGTTTCTAACTTGTTTGTTGTCTTTGAACTTCCGTTATTGACATTTGTTAAATAAATATCTAAATCTATGATTTTTATCTAAGGGTAATTAATTGACTGGATGGTGAAAAGTTTCTCTATAGGCATTATGCACCAGAGAAACAAGTGCGCGGTCATCTTTAAAACTCTGTCTTTGAACTTCCATTTTTGCATAGCTCTGTAGCATCACTGTTAAAGAGTAATTAGCTGGTGAAGTGGATTTACTTATTGTAGAGTTAACGAAAATTATCATGTGCATTGTAATGTTTGAAGCAAATGCCATAACAAATGTCAGTAGACCGGGCAGATTTTAAAACGAGCGGTTCATTTATAAATTTGCACGACTTTACTTCACGTGGAAATACAAAGCGGAAGACCGAAGACAAGGAGTGCACTTAGCGCGGAGCTACATAAGGTGGGAGGTGGTTAAAAATAATAGTGATTGATGCATGCGGCAACCTCCTGCTCTCTCTCGTGAAGCCAACACGGAAGTGACTTAAACTGTAATTCATCAACTGGCCGCTAGAGGCTGGCTGCAAAAGGGAGTCAATCCCATAGACTCCCTATGTTAAAATGCCCAACTTTACAGCAGAAAAAAATAGGTCTACAGCCTGGTTCAAAAAATGATTTTGGTATATATAGCTAATTTTGTTACTGTGAGGGGGGTGAATTTTTTTATAACCCATCCGTTTAAATTATATTAAGCGTATATAAGCGTAAAGTTCTGCATAATTAAGGGCGTGGCCACTTGAGTGACAGGTGGATTGCCGCTGCTGTCACCACCGTCACGCTAGGTGGGCGTGGTTTCAGCAACCTGCTCCCGCCTCTTTGCTCATTTTCGATTATCCGGGAGTGACGCGCGGTGACGCTGCCAAGATGGCGACGGCCCGCTCCGCCCACTTTGAGCTTCAAAAACGCTCTTCGGAAATCTACGGGTGACGTCACGAACACTACGTCCATGTTTTTATACAGTCTATGGATTGATGGCGTCAGTTGTTCAGAGATGAAAAAAAAACCTACTTTTTTGGAATAACAAACTTTTAAATAATTCACAGTACGATCAGGAACGTGATGATATAGTATAGTTTTGATTTCATGCTGACTTTAGATATGAATTCAGGAACTGAGTTTACATGAACACGCTGCCATTTCATTCACTCGAAAGCAGTGCTTTGTTTCTTCCTCTGTCTGTTAAGGGTATGCGATATTTATCATCTAGGATAAGCTGTCATATGAGTTGCGTTATCAGGCTTACATTATGGAGTGTTATTCACTTTGCAAAAAAACAAACAGAAACGCATCTTGACAGTCCTAATGCATTGGCTATCTGATGAATCCTATTAAAAAATGCAGTTAGCATGACCCTATAATATGCAAAAAATATCCAGAGTGCTGTTTTCCTGAATATCAGCATGTCAGCGCGATTGCAAATTAGATTAATTTTATACAACGAACAATGCAACAAACAATATGTTAGTTTTAAGTTAATTACACATTAGACACAATGTTTAGTTCAGTTTAGTTCAATTTTATTTATATAGCACATTTAAAAACAACCATGGTTGACCAAAGTGCTTAACAATGTCAGGATACACACACACACACACACACACACACACACACACACGACAAATGCACAAAAAAGTCACAAGGAATACAAGTGTCTTAAGCAGCGACTTAAACAATGTTGTATGTTTTTCCAGTGAATTTCTAAGCAAAGCAGGATCAGAATATTTGTACATCACAAAGAAACCCTGCAGTGTTTCATTCATTCATTCATTCATTCAGTAACGATGCAAAATGCTGTAGCAAAGAACTTATACTGGCTTCTATACTCTTTGGCTGTAGTTATGAATGGGTTATTAATCACTGACTCTCCAAATCGTTCAAAGCCGCAGATTCGATCCAGTAGGTGGCGGCAAGTCACTGTCTTAATGAGCCAGGCGTCGCGTCATTCATTCATTCATTCAGTAAAGAAGCAAAATGCTGTAGTTATGAATGGTATTAATCACTGACTCTCCAAATCGTTCAAAGCCGCAGATTTGTTCACTAACGAAACACTGCTGTGTGTTGCTTGGAGACGCACCAGATGATATGTATTTCGTTGGAACTATTATTTCGTTGCAAAATATAACAAACATGACAACATTCTGTTTAAAATGTAGGCTACATTTAAAATGTTAAATGTTCACTTAATATGACCTTTTTTGTTGAACTGTTGTAATAATTGTCACGTTTGCCATCGTTTGGATATTCAGGGAAATTTGCATTCTTGCTCGTATTTTAAACATGAAAACAATAACTCGCACAGGGTATGTGTCTTCATCGAAGAGAGTTTAAATCAATCTCAATGTACAGTGTGTGTCGATATTTGCTCTTCATGCTATATTAAGTGAAGATCTACTTAAAGATACATTGAACAGCAGCGTGATTTGCTAAAGCAGCATATTCAGCGTGCATCCTATCACATGCACGCTTTTTGCTTGTCAGAAATACATGTTCGGTTTTAATGTTACTTTAAGTTGAGGTAGAATTAAATGAATGCCAAAAGTCAGAATTTTGTTGGCGTAGCCCCTCCGTCACCTCACGTACCCCAGTTTGAGAACCACTGATATAGACAGTTGCTTGCTTTGTTTCTGAACATTCTGAAGCTGTTCTGAATGAATCGTTTAAATGAGTGATTCAATGAATCACTGATTGCGACAGGGTCTTCCCGCCACCTACTGGCGGTATTAGTATCATATTTATTTTTCCATGACCGGCTTAAAGTGCCAGCACAAAATCACACTCAGCAAAATATTGTTTAATTACTCATTATGCGAAAAATATTGAGATATCATTCTTGTCAGTATTGCACACCTCTTCTGTCTAAACAATTATTGAAGACTAATGAGTGTTTTTAAAGAATCTGCTGAGCACAGTTGTACACTTACACCTGTATCTGTGTGAAAGCTGTTGATTTGACAGGAACACAGAGAGCAGTCGTACGAGAGCTTCACTTGCGTCTTTTCCCCGTGTTTGACATGGAGCCAGTGGTCAGGAATAGGCTGAGTTTTCACTGCCACTGTAGTCTACACACACACACACACACACACACACACACACACACACACACACACACACACACACACCACAGCTGTTGCTTTCATTACAGGCCTGTCAAACATAGTTGTGTTCATTCTGCCAGACGTTTCAGGAAGCCTTTTTCTCCCATTCAGACCTCAGTGGCCCGTTTCCACTCAAACACACGGCTCTGATTGAACTTGCTGATTTAATGTCAGATTGAATCAATCATTTGCTTATTTTCTTAATACATGTTCCTGCTCTGATTGAGAGTGATTCATCTGTGACTGTCCTGATGAATTGTGACGTCAAATACAGCAGACAGGGAAAATATGAGCCTATTTCATGATAACCAGACATCTAAACATCTACTGCTTTATTGCAATACAGATGATATTATGGCGCAGTATAGATTATTGGCATATATGTGTGTTTATATTTGAAATATATGTATTTTTGCTTTCGCATTTGCTTCCCCAAAAATCCCTAAAACCTTTTGTAATACATTTGTATTTAGTGATTCATTTGATGTAAAGTAGTTTCTATTTGAAACCGTTCTATTGAATTTGAGGTTATATATGAGACATACATTTATTCACCCATTTACATCCACACTTCTGCTGTTCTTTTAGTGATAGTTCACTCAAAAATAATCATTCTGAATTTGTAACTCACCCTCATGTTGTTTAAAGTCTGCCTGTTTCTCTTGATAAATAATTAGCAAGCTTTGATGGTAATTAAAATGTTAGCTACATGCCCACACGAATGTGCATATATTTACAGTGTTATAATGTTATAAAGAGCAAGAGAAAGAAATTAAAAAAGCCACTCGTTAATAAATGACGCAACTAGGTGTGCGATATTGGCAAAAAAATGATATCTCAGTATTTTGGGGACTTTGTCGATAATGATAATGAAACGATAATTTGCTAACTGTGTTTTTCTGCTGGTACTTTAGGCCTGTCATGGAAAAATAAATATGACACTAAAACCGCCAGTAGGTGGCGGCAAGTCCCTGTCTTAATGAGTGATTCATTGAAACATCCATTCAAATGATTCGTTCAAAACAGCTGATTTGTTTAGAAACTGAATCAAGCGACTTTAGAACTGGATCATTGAACCACTCCTTCAAAAACAGATTCATTCAGGAACGAAACACTGCACAAAATATTCTTATCTGAATAAGCACAAATATTCTGATCTGGCTTTGTTTGGAACTATTTCATTTGTGAAACAGAAAAAAACGTGTAACTCCTGTAATATGAACTTCTTGTTTGTTGAACTGTTGTATAAAATCAGTCTCATTCACGATCGCGTGCACGTGCTGATACTCAGGAAAACGGCACTTTTTTTTTTTTTTTTTGGTATTCTAACGTGTTTTTTTTTTTATATATATATTCATATATACTCGATAATGTCAGCTTGCACATCGTTAAAACAACAATTACGATATTGTCACAGACGATAAATATCGCACACTCACTTAGCTACATGCATTAAATTTTATTGTTCTACTGATAGGAGGGCTCCTTAATGTTACATGCTTGTCAGTTCAGTTACAGTCTTTCTGCAATAGAGTGGTTTGAGTGACTTTATTTCTTTCCTGAACCATGTAGAATAGAACAGAATAGAACAGAATAGAATAGAATAGGATACAACAAAACAGAACAAACTGGTATTACACTTCACATTCTGTCCCTCTCACTTCGGCTTTAGCTGCTTTTGTGTTCCACAGAAGAAAGTCAAACAGAATTGCAATGACATGAGGAACAGTAAATGATGACAGAATGTGCGTTATTGGGTGAACTGCCTCTTTAATTCAAGATTTTGTCATTTTTAGAGCATATTTTTTTGCAGGGATTAACAGCTGGCCGTTGCATTAATTGCAGCTCTCAAACTGTCCATCTCCTCTCACTTTCTCTGTTTTCATACATGCATCTTCCTCATTCAAAGTGCCGTGTCACTATCCTGTAGTGTGTGTGAATCAGATGCTTGTTGCTAAGCAACAGGCGGCATATTAATTATCGAGCTGGGAAATATCCCCTTATGTAATTGTGCTTTTCTAGAGACCACATACACACACACACACACACACTTGCGCACACACACACACTTGCGCACACACACACACTTGCGCACACACACACACACTCTTGCGCACACACACACACACACACACACACACTCACGTCAGAGTGTGTTTTCTTCACCACAAACGCATTTACATTCAGAATCTACAGTCGTCTCAAGAGACCACACACACACACACACACACACACACACACACACACTCTCACCTGTCAGAGTGTGTGATCAGAGTGTTTTCTTCACCACAAACGCATTTACATGCAGAATCTACAGGCGTCTCACACACAATCTGAGCCAGAAATAGAAATCCAGTCTGATCTCCTTCAGATGGGTTTGATAATGTTCATATTCAGAGGTTGTTTCACAGGATTCTGCTGTTTGTTAATTAGTTTTGCTCGCACATAATTAAAGCATGGATACACATTATAAATGACTGCAAACACAGAATTCTAAATTCTAGTGAGCTGCCTACATAGTCAGCTACCTTCTCTAAGTGATCTCTTCGGCTCACCAAGGCTGCATTTATTTGATCAACAACAAAGTAAAATTATGAAATAATATTGCAATATAAAATAGCTGTTTTCTATGTGAGTATCTGTTAAAATGTAATGTATTTCTGTGATGCGCAGCTGAATTTTCAGCATCATTACTCCAGTCTTCAGTGTCACATGATCTTCAGAAATCATTCTAATATGCTGATTTGCTGCTCAAGAAACATTTCTGTTGTGCTGCCCAATATTTTTGTGGAAACTGATACATTTTATTTTTCAGGATTCACAGATGAATAGAAAGTTCAAAAGAACAGCATTTAGTTGAAATTGAAATCTTCTGTAACATTATAAATGTCTTTACTGTCACTTTTAATTAATTTAATTTGCCACTCAATATTTTTGTGGAAAATGTGATATAGTACCTTTCAACAGTTTGTGATAAGTAATATTGAAAGAAATTCATACTTGTATTGATCAAGGATGCATTAAATTGATCACATTTCATTAAATTGAATCACATTTCATCCTTTTGATTTAAGGTTCAATTTGCTGTAAAAATCAACCCAAACAGAGCATTATTGAAACTCGCAAGTCATCTGAATGAGTCACTTATATTGATTTATATTGATATAATGATTGGTTTCTGAATCATTCAAAGTAGCAAAACTTTAGTTTGGTATTGTTAAGTGTGAATTATTGTTAGGTTTTGAGTAACTGTCTAACTATCTATCTATCTAACTATCTATCTATCTATCTATCGTTATGTCTATCATTTATAGCTTTATAACATCTATCGTTATTTATTATATGTATCATTATATCTTATCTATAGTTATATTTTATATTTATCGTTATATCTAGCGTTATTTCTTATATCTATTGTTATATCTTATATCTGTCGTTATATTTATTGTTTTATTGTTTTAGCAACATGACGGTGATTCGTTCCTGAATGAATCAAACATTTAAATGATTCGGTTCAATCGCAATGACTCACTTATTAACAGTGACTTGCTGCCACCTACTGGCGGATTTAATTTCACATTTAAAGTATCTTTTATTATTTAAATAATTTCAAATATCAGTATTCAACGTTTTATGTTTAATATATCAAAATATTATTTATGCATTTGTAATTGCAGGTTAAATGCATTCATGTCTTGCATTAAACAGTGAGTAAATGCATCTAAATGCCTCTTCAGATGCAGTTTCTGTGTTTCCTCTGCATTGCAAAGATGAATTGATTCTGATGTCATTTGCTTGGTAACAGCCCAAATGTCTTATTTTTCTAATTCATTGATTAAATATAAGAATTTGACTCAAAAGGTAATGGACACTTTTAGAGAAAATGGCTTTATAAAGGTAAAAATGTCCATAAAATGTACAAATCAGTTTAAACTAATTGGAAAAGATTCATTTCTATCAGTGTGAACTGACCACCACACAGAATATGAAGAATATAAAAAAACTTTAGGAGTCAGCTGTCCACGGCAGTCCTTAAGATACAAGCACAATAAACACTCAGCAAAATATCATCTAATTATCGTTATTGATAAAATCCCAGAAAATATCGAGATATAACTTTTTGTCCATATCGCACACTCCTATCTGTGTGTATATCTATCTGTCCATCTTCATGGTTTCATGGTTTTTGAGCGTGTGAGTGTGTGTTTAGCGTGTGAGTGTGTGTTTAGCGTGTGAGTG